>NW_005841901.1:3753337-3758659 GCF_000455745.1 Alligator sinensis | reverse complement strand
TGATGTATCATTTGAAGGCAGCCCTCCAAGGTATTTTCCTTCCCCTTTGCTTTCAGCAAAATCTGTGCTTCATCAGGTTATCCTACATTTTCCCAAATGAATAAATCATTTCATATGAAGGCAACAATACCTCATCAGTAACATATACCTTGACTCTTTATTTAGTGAAAATGTGAATACAAGCTGGATTTTCAGAAGATGCTTTGCTGGGTTACCTCTGCTCCTACTAATGACAGAACTCTCGCTGGCTTTCACGGGAACAGAGTTAGGCTGCCACTGACCACTTGGAAAAGGTCTGGCATGAGACATGCAGCATTCAGAAACAACATTTTTCTACCCTTTGTACCCTGATAGAATATTCTTTTTTCTTAAAATACAGAGATTAACCATGTTACAAGGGAGAGAGGCTTTTTTTTCCTTCTAAATACAAGTCTTTTGTTTGGGGTTTACCATGTTCCCAAGAAAAGTTAAAATGCAAACCTGTAAGGTTGAAATTGACTATGTGAAGCTGTTGCTGACAATCTTGGTAAATTAAGTTAATTGCTGAAACTGCCGCCTTACAGGCAAAAAGCTTCATAAAACGGGTGAAAGATACCAGGAACTCATCTAATAACTTGCAATAATTAATGATACAAAAAATCCATACCTTGTTTTAGACACCTGATCTTCAGAAGGAAGAAATGGATTGTTGACTGTTGCAGATGAGGTGTTTCCAAAGGCTGTGAGACCCAACAATTTAATTTGGGAGAGACCTAATGTACTAGCATCTCGTGGACGATGGAGTCGAAGGCAAACAGCTGAGGCCACTTCAGCTTTTACAAGCTGGATTTTTATGTATGTGAGACCACTTGTGATAACAGGAGTTGACAAAGGTAACATATTCACCCCATCTGCACTTATTTCAACAGACACCGATGAAGGGCAAGCTAAAGTAAAAGATGAAATATTTTTTAAAATACCATACCAGTTTGAGTACCCAGTTTAACTGACAAAAAAAAATGGATGTTTTATCAACTAAACAGATACCTTGCCCAGAATCTTCTATAGGTAACATAACTTTATAAGGAATACTACAAATCTGTCTGATGTGTTTGACCTGTTATAATGTATGACCAGAAGCATCCACATTAATTGCAAGCTCTGATCCATACCCAAAATGTAAATTTATGTATTTTATTTCAAACCAATTCAGAGGATGCTACCTACTCAGAACTGGTCTACACCAGACCTGTATTGACATGCAACTTATACCAGGTATACCGGTATACTTTGCCAACAACAATCCTAGTGTGCATTTTTCCTACTGTACTTTTTTTTGGCTCTTTCCTCTCACATTGAACAAAATTAACTACATTATTAAAAATGCAGCTTTGATAGTTTACCTTCAAAGAGGCTTCTGCTGACCCAACTAAATTTGGGCAAAGACACCTAAACATTCTTATTTCTTCAATAATAATAATTTGTTTCAACTATCTAACTATATAAACCACACATCGTGGTAGGACAGTTGTTAAGAACATCTTTGGCAAATTTTTGGCAAAAATTAAAAGAATTAGGTGATACTGTAGCACTTGATTCTTAGGCAAGGAAAGCAGAATTAGCAAACTGCTGGATTTATTAGTATTTGGTATTCTTAAAGCCTTTAATTTTCAGTTAATTAAGGAAAGTCTTCTACTCCAAAAAGTAGTATTCCTTCTGTGTTTCGGTTCAGAACAAATGTTACTAAATCAACTCACTTGCAAGGGATGCAAGATGCGGTTGGATGTGTATCTCTTTTAGCAGCACTGCAGCAGGAAGATGAATTGTGAGGTCACACCAGGCTTCCTCAGGTAAAAAGATGTAAGACCATGCAGCAGACCGAGCTCTTCTGTGTGGAGGAGTGGCCTGCAATAGTACTTCAGCAGGTTGGGCAGTAGGACTGCTTGAGGTGATTGAACCTTAGAACAACAATTTCCGTATTAATTGTAATCCATTCAGAATACCATTATTCAGGTTACCAATGAAATATTATCATTAGTCAATTATCTATCTGTTGCAATTTAGACTATGCTCCCCCAATAACTACTTTGGCAGTTACCAAAAAGCTTCTGTTCTTTCAATTAAAGTGTTACACACAAATAGGCAAAAATGTTTATGTAAGTCAAAGATACAAATTTTCATGCAACACAAAGTCTAAGCCTGAGTTAACGCAATAGTTGTGTGGGGAGTCCATTTAGAAGGACCACAACCAATGCTTTCGTTCAAGGGTTGGCAATCTACACCCTCTGGGCAGGATCTGGCCCAGAGCTGGAGGGTTTCTGAAGCATTTCAGCAGTAGGGACTTCACCTGGGTGGCAGGGAAAAGCCATGGCAGTGGCTGCATGGCTCCAAGTCAGAAGTAGCCTACACTTGGAGCTAAGCTCCATTAAAAAAAAACTAAGCTAAGCTTCCTCTGCCTTTTTTCCCCACCCATCTCTCCCCTCACACCCTTGCTCTAGTTAGATACCATGTCTACCAGCTACTGGGAATGGCAGAAATAGTTAGATACCATGTCTACCAGCTACTGGGACTGGCAGAGCCCCTGTGCTGAATCCTTAAGAGCTCTAGCATCCACATCTCTACAAAAGGGATACACCTCCCATATATGTACAGTTTTTAAACTTCACATGCATTAAATGCCCGTATGCATGTGACTAAAAGTTGCTTTACAAACTAGTCCAAAAGGTTAATGCCTGCTCCCTCCCTCTCTCTCAAATTCTTAGCGGGATCCCATGCATCTCAAAGCAGCTTCCACATTCTCTCTCAAACTGAGGGCACAAGGAAAGTTTGGTCAGGGTTATTGTCTAGGCCTTTTAGAAAGTGAACAAGGACCAATATTAAGATCCCTACATAACTGGTCTTGAACTTAGGCAAGTACTTTTTGGTCCTGGCTTGCTGGCATGTTGCAATTCAGTTGCATGTGATGACTAAATCAAAACTAAGAACATCCTTCTAATTGTGCAGCAGAGCAACATGACCAGAAATAGAAAAGCAGCCAAATACCTCCTCCTTACTTGCTTTGACATACTGTTTTCCTAAAATGGGGAGGTACCATCACTGGCACTTCAGAAGAAGGTACAAAAAGTGAAAGATGTGTCGAGGCAACTGTACATTGTCAATAGAAGATCAGTCCCACTTCTGCTTGAAAGTCCCTTTTTTCTACAAACAAGACTTCCTTTGGCTTTTTCTTTGATATGGCATTACCTCAACAGGAGCTTCTGATACCACGTGCAATGACCTCTTAAAATCTTACCACGTTAATCTGTCCAGTTGCTGTTATCAACCACATCTGTAATCTCATTTAAAGAAAAGAAAAGAAAAAAGAGGGGTGGGGAGGGAAGGGAAGGGGAGGGAATAAGGGGGACAACTGTTTGCTATGGCCTATCTTCCATGAAACACTAAAGACTAGTAACCATATCTTTCCTAGCTCAGTCTGATTTAAGAGTAGCTTGGGAAGGGCTTATGGAATTCCAAGAAAAATATAACTCCCAAAAATCTACAGAGAACATCAGAAATAGGCATCTTGTGACAGACAAGAAGGTGATACTGAGCATAAATGATACGGCTAAAATAAGGCCCTTGTTATTTACACACTATTTACACTTAAACAAGGGAGACCCCTTATTCTTTAAGTAATTACTGGAATGCTGGATTAGAAGACCCATGAATAAACCCTCCATGTCACCTAAACACCAAGCTTACTTTTCACAATTACATATCCATACTGTACTAGTTTCTTCCAGTCCTGTCAATCAATTTGGAGGGAGACTAGATGACACTTCAATTCCATAATACTAGCAATTAATTTTAATAAGTTACATTTTAATTTTAAAAAATAAGAATTTCTACAATAACAGTGACCCTACACTATGTGTGCTCAGACCCAAGACTAGCTACTTTCTGAGCGAAGCTAGGAAACAGAAATATCATTTGATTTGAATATTAAGATACTAAACCAATAAAACCTTGGGGTAGGGTCAGGAGATACACTGTTTCATTGATATTTTATTATATACTTCTCAGTGCAAGCTCATGCTATCTAAAGACATATATAAGTACAACATACCCAGTGGTGCAAAATTATGAATTCCCTCTGCATTATCAGGCTCAGAAGCTAGCGCTCTTGCTTTCAAACTGTTATCTGTGACTTTGCTAGGTCCAGAATCAAGAAATTTCATAATAGTTGAAACCATGCTCCTTGCTGTGTTGACAATTGCTCTTGTACTGGTTACCATATTGTTGCAAATGAGCTGAACACCTCCTATGTAAAGCAAAATAAGATACAAGAAGAACTAAAAGAAACTGTTTAATAAGAAAGCAAAGGCATATTTGGCCTACCAGATCACTGGAGAACTCAGAACAGCAGAGACGCCCTATGCCTGAGGAAGGGTGCTTGTGCCCAAAAGCTTGAAAAGAACTTGAAAAGCACTTTTTTCCAATTACTCCATTATTCTAATAAAAAATATTGCATCTGCCCAAAGAAGCTTGCTTACTTGGCCTACCTACATTTGATCTTACAGACAGATTGAGTGTTATTTTATTAAATATTTATCATGACCTAACATTTTTCTACAAGATGCTGTTATGAGCAAAAAATACACTTACCCATATCATGGAATGCTTTCAATGCTTCACTGGTATCTAACACTCTCAAAATGAACCATAGCAGCGGCTCAGATAATTGGCAAGTGGCAAGAGAACCCTAAAAAAAATACCGAACAAATAATAAATTGTTGTGCACAATTAAACTTCATACAGAATTTATATAACCTCTCTGGCACCTGTTGATTAAGTCCAAACATGACTACACTACCAGAACTAATCACACAAATCAATCTAGTAAGGATTGAAGTATTTTAAAAGCTACCACAGACTCTTGTGTTCACACAGCTGCAACCAAGAAGTGCATGACCAACCTAGAGGATTTCTGCCTTAAATGCAACCATGCAGGTGAAAGTAACTCTAACACGTACTGAGGACTTCGTAACCCTGTTCTAACAATTTCTGTCCACGTGTCCACTTGTTTACACAATGTAAAGTAACCATTTTGTTGAGATAGGAAATTACTTGGAAACCCCAGAAAAATTGTATGTCTGCCTGTCTGTATTTTACAGTGCGTCTGGTGGAGAATCTGCTTCCAAAAGGGAGCATGAGGATTCTCAAGACCAAACACTGAAAGCTTTGAGGAAGAGGACAAGAATTTGAGATCAAATAAAAGGTCAATATTTAAGGACTGGAACTTTTTTAAAATACTACACTTGATCTGAGCCTTCACAAGGCTGATATTGATATCTAATGCCTGAA
>NW_005841901.1:3726320-3753327 GCF_000455745.1 Alligator sinensis | reverse complement strand
GGGGGGGGGGGGGGGGGAGAAAATCAAGAATATATGGACACATTAAGTGGCCCTTCTCTGAAGGATAGTAGGTGGGTCCCTCAAAGTTAAATGAAAGTTCATTAGATAGGGAAGATGGGAGAAGGATGAAACACTGAAGGTTCTGTCTCACTAAGAGGAACCTAATTGCAAAGGACACCTCTTGCATCTGGTTGCACACAGACATGCTTCACTCACAGTGAAATACTGTAAGTAAGGCCAGGAAGATGGCAATGACAGGATCACACTAGGGACAGGAAGAATCAGAGGGCTCAGGATCAGCAATTAGGAAATGCTGTACTATTGTGGTGCTCCTGAAGCAGCTAGATAGGACTCAGCCTTGACTTTGGTAAATGGGAAGCTCACACAGGCAAACTGTCAAATTGGTGCGTGTTGCATAAACACTATTGTGGAGAACTATTAATGATACCCTCAAGTACATCACAAGAACCCAGTTACTGTAGACTGCAGTTCCTGCTGCTTAGGCAGAAAAATTATATATGGATGTACCTCAAAACTTTCTGGTGTCAGTGTTTGCATGACTCCATCCACTATTTATAAGATTTATATTAACAGATTCACAGATTAATAGACTGTAAGGCCAGAAGGGACCTCAGAAGATCATTGGGTAGGGCCCCCCACACCAAGCAGGAAAGATAACTGGGGTTACCACCTCTGGAGAGAGCTTATTCCACAGTCTGGACACCCTGACTGTGAAGAAGTTTTTCCTAATGTTGAGCCTGAATCGATCTTCCAGGAATTTGGCCTTTACTCCTGGTTTTCCCCTCGGGTGCCCTGGTGAACAGTTGCACACTGAGCCCTTGATGTACTCCCCTAGTGCAGTAGTAAGCTGCTACCAGGTCCCCTCCCAGTCTTCTTTTCTTCAGATTGAAGAGTCCCAGATCTCTCTGCCTTTCCTCATATGGCTTGCTGTGTACGACTCCGATCATACGGGTGGCTCTTCTTTGGACTCTCTCAAGCTTGTCCACATCTTTGTTAAAAGTGTGGTGCCCAGAACTGGAGGCAGTGCTCCAGCTGCAATCTCACCAATACTGAGTAGAGCGGAAGAATCACCTCCTTGGCTTTGCTGGAGATGCATCGATTGATGCATGTCAGAGTATTATTTACCCTACTGGCTACAGTATCGCACTGATGGCTCATATTCGTACTGTGGTCTATTATTACCCCCAGGTCCCTTTTATTCGTGGTGCTAGTCAGTTTGGTGCCACCAACCCTGTAGGTGTGTTGGGGGCTGCTCATCCTGAGGTGGAGCACTTTACATTTCTCATATGCTGCTGTTCCCAACAAAGGCTGAGGACAGCTTATAATGAGGCAAAAAATTATAGAAATGGAATAAAAATTTGGGTTTCACTGACCCCAGCAACTGTTGGATTGGCAAGCATCCAATGATTTGAAAACAAATTCCAATCCTACTAAACTAACATCTGACAATCAAAGAAGCCCTATGCTGATCCCCAACTAGGAAAAAGGACAGGCTTCTGATAACTCATATTATGAGTCAAGAAACTGTGAAGAATTGAAATGGGTAGCTTTCACAGGGTATCCACAGTGATCCAGAGATTACTGCCAAGAAACAAACCCTGCCCACTTGTTCCACATGCTGAGAAAAAACAACAACAAATAAACAAGCCCAGCCCCATTCTCTGGAGAATGCCTGAGACTCCAATCCTGAGAACATCCCTGGGCACTCTCCAGAAACTGACCATGTGGTATTTTCTGGCATGTGGTATAAACAGAGTGGGAAAGCCTCATTTCTCAGAAGTGGTCTCAGGATTGCTACAGACAAAACACAGACAGCCCCACAGTGTCCATGACAATGCTGAACTAGAAAAACACGTGCAGATTTCCTCAATGGTTAGAAGCATCTAAGGTCATGCAACTCCTCCACTGCATTAAGGGCTATAGAGGAAGTCAAGAAGGAGAAAGCAAGGTCTGAAACAGTTTTATCAGTGCTACAAGCAGTTACCAGCAAAAGTAATTCTGTCTCTTATTTGCTACTTAAAGCAGTGAAGTCAGTTGGAGATAATTTTACTGAGACTAAATATTGTTAACATGGTATGTATATTTGTAACAACTATATAAACAAACTGATTTATTTTCCATGGGCATAAAATGATTAAATATTTCCATATTTCAAATGGCTGAAAGCAGAGATGCTCAGTCTCTGGCTGGCGGGCCAAATCTGGCCTCTGGAACTATGCCTTCCAGCTCACAGGTTCCCCATGGGTTGGGAAATTTGGTGGCAGGGACGTAATGGAATCCCCACTGGGCTGGACCCAGCTCCACAGGCTTAGTGCTGCACAGCAGGATCAGGGCCAGGCCTACCGTCAGCCTGTCCAGAACTGGCCAGGCTGCTCCCACCCCTGACCCCACTCAACCCAGGATGCCCAGATTGGGGCCAGACAACACCTCCCCCCGGCCCCGCATACACACCTGGACTAGGTAGGGCTGCTCCCTGCTCATCCAGATCATGGCCAGGCTGCTCTCTGCCCCACCATGCACATCTATATTGGGGCTGCCCCTTGTCCATCCCCCATCCCCACCCAATATCAGGACCAGGACCAGGCTGCTTCCTACCTCTGCCCTCCCCCCGCCCACATCAGGGCTGCTCTATATCCCTCCCCTCCCAATCAACCCTACCCCCTACACATCCAGATCAGGGCTGGGCTGCTCCCTGTCTCCAAGGGCAGCCAAATCAGCACTGGCCTACGCACCCCCTCTATAGCCAGGTCAGGCCCCCACCATGCTGACCCCATGTTCCAAATGCATCCCACTGGCCAGATCCAACCCATGAATGGACCTGGCACTGCCCATCCGCCCCAAGGGACAAAAAGGTTGAGCCTGGCTGGTCTAAAATATTAGCCTAAAAAAATTACTCTTAAAATTACAAAGTAGACATAAGAGAATTTACCTGTCTCCCCATGTACCCACAGGCCATGTAGGTAAGAATCGGCTGAAGCATCACCTGTACTGTTGTGGCCTTTTTACTAAGTGTGGTTAATATTGTAAACAATCCATCTCCAACTGATATTGCATCTAAGCCACCATGAAAATTTTCATGCTTTGTGAGATGTAAACCACTTGCACCTGGAAAAGATCAACACACACAGTTCAAAGCCAAAGATGATGAAGTTCTATAAACCAGTATCAGAGGAATACAATTCATTAACCCTATTTAAATCTCCAATCATTTAACATTCTTAAGGTCCTTGTAAAATATGTATTACTGGCAAATAATGAACATTAAAGTTAGCAGGGGGTGTAAATTATTACTGGAGTTCCTACGCAAGTGTCAGATGCTTACATTACAAATAGGAAAGCATGATTCTTATATCAAACAGCCTAATCTAATTTTAGACGAGACATTACAAGTAAGGATAATCAAAACAAGGGAATGAAATAGGAAGTACAAAGGTCACAGCCTGCTCCTGCTAGCTAAAAACAGTTAACAAATGTCTAGGATTCTTTCCAAAAGATAATGTAAACAAGTTTATGCTGCTAAAAAGGATCCATAAATTTATTTTGCTATAAATTTGCAGCAGAGTAGTATCTCTTTGATCCGGAGTGGCATTTTATAGAAGATAAGTTACTGCTAGGTAAATTTCAAACCAGTTGTCCTTGACAAAAGCTGGTTCTGGGACTTGTCTTTGCTCTATAATAAAGTAGAGAGGGAAAAAAGGCTTTTATGATTTCTGGAATCAGAGGCTGGAACACGGCTAAGGAGAAAAGTTAAGACAGACTTTCCTGGGGTTAGGAAGTTTGGCTGAGTACAGTTTAGGGTGTGTATAGAAAACTGCCTTCTATTTGATCATATGCGTATTTCAGCTTCAATAGTAAGCAACTCAAATGAATTGGGTTATTTTTCTCCTTTTATGTGAGTGTGTGGGAGAGCTATTCCTCAGGGATGAGATGCCTTTTATGAGGGGTGATGACTCTGGGAAGTATTAGAATCTGATAAAGTACAAGGTAAAATATGTGGGCTTGAAAGAGTTTCTGGTACTGGTATAAGAGTTTGAGGTCAGGTAGACAAATCTATGGAGAGTAGATTTTTTTTTCTGTAAAAGAATGGAGGATGTACTAAAGAAGAGGGGAGTGTGTGTTGGGGGAGGGGGGACGAGAGGATAGCACATTTAAACTGTCTTTTGAAGTGCCCTAGAGGCTTATATTTCTGTACCCTAACTGTTGAAGCTACAGCAGTTTAACCATCTCTCTTATGGTAGTAACCCCCCCCCTTGCACTATTTATGTACAGGTTGACATATAATTAGACCCCCTTACAACCAGGCTATAGCTATGCAGTTTATTAACTTTAGCTGAAGTTATTAACTTATTTGCTGAAAAAGTTGTTTTCCTTAAAACTGCACCTGAATAAATTGGCTTGCTTTATAAATCAAAACAACACAGCATTTTTATAATTTATATTAATGGTATCAAGAGCCTGAATTAACTAGAGATAAATCAAAATAATGAAAAACAAAGTGTCACACAAGATGGGAAACACTTTAATCACCTATCTATCTCAAAGCTGGATTTCTCAAAGACTATCATGGTGCTGAATTAGGAAGACTTCCTTACAGACACAGTAGATACATGGATTGCTTGCTTAAATTTTGCCACTGGACCACAGGATATCAACAGTCCACTTCCATCGCTTTTCTAGAAAATGTTTTCAGCAACAATAGCATATACACCACCATGTTAAGTAGTTATCCATGGCAGGGGGCAGGGAGAAAGGGGGACATGGATGGCAGCAGGGGAGAGAAAGGAAGTGACCGAAACCAAGGAATAGAAGTTGGGTTAAAGACCTGGAAAGAAATCTCATTTTCAGTTGGAAAGTTCTTCTCTGGTTTTTGGTCAGGGGAATTCATTTGGGACACTACTCTTTTAGACAGTGAGAGAACCAAGTAAGGCTTGTATCGGTTAACTTCTTTCTCATTGCTATGGTACCTACATTTCTCCCCTCTCATGAGAAAACTAACAACAAAGCTTCTACCCTCTAAATATACAACACAATAACTCCATCCCTTTTTTAAAGGTCTATTACCTACTGGCAAAATACATACCAATTATCATGGCCATTGCACTGCTGTTACACTGCCCCAAAGCAGACAAAATCTGGCTCATTATTTGTTGGTTGGCTAATACCAAGTCTGCTACATATGCAGTTGATCCTTGAGTATTAGAAGCGTTTCCATTGCCATCCTTGCCTCCCGAAACCTTCTCTTCATCAGAAACGCTGTCTGTAGTACTGCTAGCCACTGGAACGCGAGCACTATATTCACGGTTACTTGAAAGTGGCAGTTGCACTAAAATGTTAACCAGCTTTAACAAATCAAACATAAGTTGATCCCTTGTCATCTCTCCACAAACTGCTTTGGCATCACCTGGACGGATAATATTGGCAAAGAGCCCTCCAAAACATGCTCGAGCACCCACTGAGCTGTCAGAGCCACTGCGAGACATCACTTTGTCTGAGCATGTAATGTAATGGTGCACCAGAAAGGTGATAGACTCAATGACTGCCGAAATAGTGCTAACTGACACTACTTCAAAATTCTGTTCCAGGGTAAATTCCAAGAGCTTTACTTGTGCGTCTAGAGGTCCTTGGCCTGTTTGAAAAGCACCCCTAAAGAAAATAAAAACAGAAAACATTTAAACAGACAAGTGGCAAGCTCATTTATGTTTTTAAACAGTGGCTCTCTTCAAAGGGCTTGCTTAAAGTACTAAAACTTTATTACCTGAAAATTTAGCAACTGTGAAAAAGCGTACATAGTAAGAACATGTATGTCATTTTATTTCCCTTAAGTTACAAAGATTCATTCGTATTTAATATCACATTCATCATTTCATGCTACTTTTGGAGTCTCCCTCTTCTAGCATTATGCTGATATAATCAGGGGAAGTCTGCGAACTACATGGCCAAAAGAACACTTAACTTGACAATATACTTTTGGTGTGGAGTTTTGTTTAATCACCACTTCCAGAAAATGTTGTAAGCTTGCAGAAAGTATCTTAATGGGAAAAAGCCCTTCAATATTTTTTAACCACTACTTGGGTTATTTTCACTCATTTCCTGACAGAAAATGCATGGATACACAAGCACATTATGACAAGGTAAACCTGGGGACAATAACTGTCCATGTATGCACTCAAGGCAATTTTTTAACATCCTTCACAGCATGTATATTGAAACAAATTACTATTATGCAGCTTTTATGCACAGCTTGGTGTTCTTTTTACCTGTAGTGCAATACCGTTATTCTGCATGCTTTCTTGGTGATAGTAAAATGGAGGAGGAGAAGGAAGAGATAGGGGCTCCATCACCTGTTAGTCCAAAAGCCTAGTGCTTACAGTATTTGCCCGGGGAACAGGAGACTTAGGTTCTAAGCCCCCCTTAACCACGTCTCCTACTTCCCAGCAAAGTGCTCTAAACAGCAGGCCATGAGGCAGGTGCTGCCCACAGCACCTTCCATCTTGCCTACTGAAGACAGCCTGCTGCACGTTGCATTTAATGGTCACTGGATAAAATTAATAAAACAGTATTGGGATAGCATCTGCCCCATGTGAAATACTGAAGACATACTGAAAAAGGAAGTCAGGAGAATTATTTCACTTTTCAAAAAGTTGCTTTGCTTCAACTCTGAGTACAATCTTCTGCTTACAGTTCTGGCTTACAGACTCATATGTTGCAATATCTGAAGTTAATTCGAAAGGGACTGATTACACTGATGGATTCAATTTGTGTTTGTAAATATATAACTAAGTTGGCCTACAAAAGGGATACATTTCAAATTATTAATATTCAAAGGTCATTTTTTTGCTAGTAATTATCTTTTGCTGCAGTCTTCTCTATTCCCATACTAATACTGAAGAATAGATAGTTTTATGGTGCCACCTACTGGAACATTAGGAAACATGGAACTGAAAAAGCTGACCTCTAATTATGACAGAATCATAGAAAATTAGTGTTGGACAGAACATCAGGAGGTCATCTAATTCTAGTCCAACTACCTGCTCAAAGCAGGACCACCCCCAACTATATCATCCTAGCCAAGAGTCTGTCTACTCGGGTCTTAAAACCATCCAAGGATAGAGATTCCACAACCTCTCTAGGTAGCCTGTTTGGGTGTTTTACTATACTCCTGGTGAGAGAGTTTTTTCTAATATCTAACCTAAACTTCCTTCCCTTGCTACAACTTGAGACCATTGCTCCTTGTGAAGGTCCTTGTATAAAAGCCCTGTTCAAGACCTACCACTTTCCAGCTAGAGAATCTACCAGAGCTCTGGCTAAAAGCAAAGACATAACAAGAGAAGTGAGTCGTAAGAGACAAACAGAATTTCCAACAAACAAATCTGCCTTTTTTCTTCTTTAAATCCATCTTTTCCAATCCTTCATCAGTGGAATAAAGGAGAGAGAGCTGAAGTTACAAGCTCAAGATGTGAATTCAGGCTATTATGTAGAGCTAGCAGAACCTGGTAGCCAAACGAGGCAAAGAGGTCTAGGACAGTGGTTCTCAACCTTTTTTTGTACCAGGGCCCATCTGTAAACATCAATGACCAGTCCCAACCCAGCACCCCACACTGCCAACCCACTGCCCCCCTGCCCTCAGCCCCGCAGTGTGTGGATGTTTGTGTGGCATGGGGAGGCCCCCCAAGCAGCTCCTTGCAAGCTGGAGCTCTGCCAGCCTGCAAGGGAAAAGCCATGGTTTCCCACGTTTTTCTTCTTTAAAGTAGAATCCATTTTTAAAGTTTGTTCATGGCCCTTTCATACACTCTTGCAACCCACTTTTGGGGACCCACAGGTTGAGAAACACTGGGCTAGGAGATGATGATATTACACACTCTAGAAACAAATACCACATAAGTGAGTAGTGAAGACCTTGAGCCAAATGGCATTTGCTTACATTAGGCAAGTTTTACCAGCTTAACCATAATGTGAGAAAGGAGCATCATCTAGCAACAGCTGCAGTGCAAGTCTTATGCTTGTGATAGCTTTCACAACACATTACTATTGCTTTTACTAAGTAACTGAAAATGTGGAATATAAAGTTTACAAATATACTCAACATACAACCAATGCAGCTTCTTTTCTCTGGTGTAGTAGAAACAGATAGTAGATTTCTCCAGGTGAATTCAACATTAAATTTAGGAATAAATTCCAATGCAAACCAAAACAAACTTTGAAGATAAGCTAGTGAGATGAGATTTCATCAATGTTGCTTGTCAGCCCAAGGTGAATACAGTGAGGAAGAGCAGCCTACTTTGAGGGTTAAATGGGGATGAAGGTCAAATTCCACAAAGAGATCACCAAAGAACTGCATCTTTTTTAGCGCTACTTGAAGTCCAACAGGAGAAAGGAAATCCAACACATCTTCAGACTGACAACAGGACAATCCTAACCCTGGGGCTAACTCAGGCAATAACTGTTTTCCAGACCAGAGGAATGACACATTCCCCTGCTGGCCTGACGGTAACTCCTCAAAGAGAGTCTTCTTTAAGAAACGAGTTTAGCAAGCAGAAGATAAAGATACTTGTAGAACAACAACCTTAAAGAGTAGTTACAGCACCTAAGAAAATATGCAGAAAAGGCTCAGTGCTGGACTCATCAAATCTGGGAAAAACAAAGGCAGGTTCACTAAGAATCCAGCAAAAAATGCACTTTGCCTTGCATGAACGTTTTCAGAACCTTAGGCAATAGACAAAAGTAAAGAAAAGAAAGATCCTGGATCTGCACTCCAATTCAAAGTGAAGTAAAACAAAGGTCAAGAAACTAACTACTTTCTGGGAAACAAAAGGAAAATACTGAGTTTCTGTGAGTGTGCTGTTACAGGCCTCAGGGAAAAAGGTAAATTTTTACTCAATTTGTCTGCAGCAACACTTTCAAACCGAAGGCATGCCAAGAGTTCTCACTGTCTTGAGTGGTTAACACAAAATACTGATGTTCTACTTGGTAGAGTGAACAAAGATGCAAGAAAAAAGTCCTCCTCAGTTCCTGTAGGCCAGCAGAGCAAAACAATAAGCCTTTTTTTTTTCCCATGGAAAATAAAATTCCAGCCTGAAAAACTCCCAAGATGCACCAACAGAACTTGACCCAAGAAATGGACTCCGTGAACAAGAAAGAACAAGTGAACGTAGGAGGAAGGGACAGGAAAACCTACCACCAAAACCAGAGTGCTACAAACACCAAAGGAACAGAAGTGTCTTCAGAGAGATGAGAAAGTGCTAGCAGCAAGAGAAGACTGCACATACAAAGATTCAGTCATATCTAATTTAATCCAATAAACTCCTACATGTTGCAAAAGTCTTAGAATTTTCCTGACTGGGGAAGTTGTGAAAGCCCTGACTAGGGATAATATACTTAGCAAGGAACAAAGCATGTCCTGGGAAATAAAAACCTTCTGCAAAGGGTAATCAAAGTTCCACCCAATCATGGGTATATCTTGGGAAAAAGTAGGTGGTAGTCCCAGCATTCCCTCTAAGCTGTGCGATATTTGCATCCGCGCCTGGCAGCACAGCATGTGTGTGCCTGCACGGCCGTGCACACCACACAGCTTAGAGGGAACACTGGGTGGGACTGGCCTCAACTTATTAGAAATCCATGCTGAAGCAGAACACCCTGCACCTGACTATTACTGCCAGGAAGTAGAGGTTATGTGAACAAGTGTGTAGCCTGGATCAGAAAGAGATTGTGTCCATTACTTACTAGGCAATCAACAGCAAAAGGATTTGCCAGACATCCTGGGGGACAGGACAAACCATGAAGCAGGATATGAAATTGAGACATGCTCCTGAGGGTAAACTTGCAGAAATCACTGTTGAGGTGAAAAGATACTCAGCTTTAACATTCCTTGACAGAGATGCACCATTTAAAGAATGGACAGGGGGACAGAACTTATTTTCATCTGGAACCCCCATTGGTTTGGCTGATCAAGGAAGTGCTTGAGCCCTTCCAAGTTCTTGAGCATGAGAAAAATACCAGGAATAAAATCCCAGGCAATATTTCTTAATGGCTCTTTCACCAAGCAAATATTGATATTAAACCACTTTGCAAGGCCTCAGACTCTTCATCTGCATCTCTATACCAGAGTCTCTGTGGGAGCCTTAATATATACCAGCAGTGATGATAACAGTATTATATAATACTTGCTAGAGAAGATCCATCATAAGTAAGTATGTACCCTAGATTCTTACTTATGGAAACAACCCCAGAACAACTAGAGTTTAGAGCTGGGAGATTCTGAATACCCATGTGGTTTGTGTATAATTTTTCTTGAAGAAGTTATCCCCTTTTCTTCTATTCAGTAAAAACTGTGAAGAATCAGATCCTCAGGATGACACCCTATTGACAAGTTGTAGCACGACTTAATGGATGCTGAGGATTCAGAGTACCAGTAAGACTCAACAAAAGCAAGCAGCAAAGGCTAAGAGCATGCAGCAGTTTCATAGGAGGAAGTGCTACTTGTCTGGTAGAGACCATGCAAACAGGCAAAACCTGACACTTCTTCAGAAGCTAAAGCAGCATTAAGTTAGCAGCCTCTGTAACTCACCGAGAGCTGAGGCCTTGAGATGCTACTTTGACACAGCTGAAATAAGGGAAACCCAACTAATATGGGAGTATTGTGGCAGGCAGAACAGAGCTGTAGAGATGTCTTTGCCATGAAAGGAAGAAACTTGCAAGGAAAATTTCTACTGAAGAATAGGAAAGTATCTTGCTCCATAAAAAAACCTGAGAGAAAAAAAACAAAGTGTCTACTGAAGAGAGCCTCAAGTTCCCTAGCTTAGAGCAGGGAAAATGAATGGAAAAGGTACCAAAAACATCTATAAAAGAAACCAAACTCATCCAGAGACTGAAACAAAGAATTCTAGTCCCTGCACTTCAAGGTTAGTGAGGGCGCTAAGGCCATAAGGTGAAAACACATGACCCCAGTCTTGAGAGACAGCATGAAAGAAAATTGATGGCATCAAAGATGCTTCCAGTTGCTCATGGGTAGCCAAGTAAATCTTTGCTAGGGGCATGGTGTGGGGAAAAAACAAAAAAATACCTCCCAGGAGGCAAATACTTTGTCAAGGGCAAGGAGAGAAGCCTTAAGTCTAGACACCATCAAAATATGGGAGACACTTCAGGGTCTGCCTAAGAGATGGGATGAAATTGAGCATAAAGGTCTCTAGAAAGATGAGAGCCTGATGTCAGTTTGGAGGTGGGGTGAAAAATAGGCCAGCTGGTATAAAATTCAAGAGGTGATAATTCTGTTCATACTGTGGGTGGAACTGCATATGTCTGAAGGAGTATCAGAGGCAAGAATTTCTTCAGGAGCTGGTAGAAAATCAGGCTGAAGGGGGGGGGGGGGGAGGAGAAAGGAAACCTGCCTGAAATAAATACCTACCAAAATGAGACTTGCTAGAACCAGGACCAGCTGAGAGACATCAGGTCCAAGAGCTTTTGGGCCTTGTGGAAACAAAAAATTACAAAAGAACTGGATAATCTCTGAAAGAGATGCAAACTACGAATGGGTCCAGAAACCAGCCAGGTATGAGTAGAGTAACAACCTATTTGAAGTAGGGGTGAAACTGGTCATCCTGCGACTTCTTTTGAGATGCTGAGTACTCTTGGAATGAATGACAAGGTGCAGCTGGGGACATCCCCTTGACCATCAGTGGAAGAAGTGTCGAGTCACAAAGCTTAGAGTTTTGCTTTCCACCCTCTCTCTTCCATTTAATGTAAAACTCTTACATTTAATTGCATCTGTGCTTGCTTTTCAACTTTCATTTCTGCTCATCACTTCTATTCTCTTTTGTTTGTACAAAGCACAGTGGAAGAAGGAAACAGCAGGAAAACAGAGGCAAATATTTAATACATCCCAGGGAGGGGATGTATTAAAACAAAGAAAACTGTGAAAAGGCTAATATATTGAAAGAAATGTCTTAATTCACTGCATCCCAAAAGATGGAGCCATAATGCTATCTATGTTCCTTAATCTGTTTTCACAGAACGAAGGGAGAGAGAAATACCACAAAATACAATAAAAAGTTAGCAATAGAATTTAAACAATAAGATGACAAAAAACAAGTCAATTCTTGTTTTGATCATCAGGCTATAGTTTGAACAGAATGTTTATGAATTTCTTTCTGTGGGCAACATACATGACCATGTTCTATAAAATAAGTTAGCTGCTTATTTAAATTAGTATTTGCTGATGAAACTGGATTAACAAACTATCAGAAATAATTACAGTAATATTAAATTGTATATTTTAAATATATAGCATCTATTTTATCAATGCTTACTCGAGAAGATTTAAATGGTAAGCATTAATCTATACTTAAATCATTTAAAAATATTTTTAAATGCTATATTTAACTCACATTTAACTCAAATTTCCATTATTTTGCACAGAACTTTGGTACCTTTAAGGGCATCAAAATGTGTGCGTTTGATTTTGTTTTAGAAGCACAAGCAGCAAGAAGTTAAATGAAGGTGCTGATATAAAATCATGTTCCATAGATCCTGTCTCAGCCACCTTTCCCAACCCATATTTAGAAAGCTTCTTGATAGATCTCTCAAATGAACATAATTTTTTATCTTGCTTCAACAATGAACAAGTCCCACAACTCAACTTCTATGGTGGCCATGCAGTCCAACCATCTAGTACTGAATACAGCATAGCTACCTGCACTCCCTCAGGTAAGGGCAGCTACTTCCAAGGGCACTGATACACATGCTCTACAGACATGCACTCCATGGATTGTACTTTTTACTAAGGGTACTATAAAGAGCTACTAAGAACACTAAACTGAGACAAATATGGTTAGATAGAACGATAGGTGTGGTTCCACAAATTCTTTTCAACTATGATTCAATTACTGTACATACTGAAACTAGATCAAGAGAAAATGGTCATATACTAGTTACAGGACCATTTATCTGTAGACTTAACGCAGCAAACTATTTGAGGTATTAAAGACAAAAGAAACAACTCAAAGATTACCTCTCTGTTGAAAGTATATGTATTAATTTTAATAAAAATTCACTGAACATCTGGGGACAAGTTGAAGAAAGGTGCACTTGCAATCGAGTGAGAAATTCTTGCATGGCTTGTGTAGCTGTTGGCCCAACCTGAAAAAAAGAGGGATTTAAGAAGTCTGTATACTAAAACAAAACTGGAATTTAATTAATATTTACTACAAAATGCTCTCTAAGAATGTTAACCCATTATAAAAAAAACTTTACAGTTTGCTTTCCAGGATGTTATAATGCATTATGTAATAATCTGGAAAGCCTGTTTATAATAATTTTATCATTAAAAATATAGTCAGAAATAAATGTATTGGCTGAAAAAAGATAAGACAAACAATGGGTTGCACCTGGGCCCATGGACCTCTCTACAGCTCCAGAAATTTGGCAGTGGGAGAGCAGTAGCACAGGTCCCCCACAACCAAATTTCCAGACCCTTGGGGACCCCCAGGTCCTGTGGGCTGAATCAGGTGCCAGATCCCTGTGCAGAGCCAGGCAGGGGCAGCACTCGACCCCTGGGGCCCAATCCTGGTGTGTAGGGACAGGAGGGGGATGATGCCATCCCCTAGGACCCAATCCTAGAGGGAGGGGTAGGAAGGACCAATGCCAGGCCCCGGTGGACTAATTCCAGCATGCAGGGGTGGTGCCAAGGCCTCTGATACTAATCCTGGGACACAGGGGCAGGAGGGAGCAGCACCAGGCCCCAGGGCTGGATCCAGCCTGCACACTGGCTTTGCTCCACTCATCTGGCCAACGGGGCCAAAAGGCTGAGGATCACTAGGCTAAACTGTCAATAAGTCACCTATCTATAAACATTAAAATTGTGAGTATTTATCTATGTGACTCACCATCACACTTAATATCGGGTTGTCCAACTTTTTAGTGGCCAGGGGACAAGCATCAGGAGGGGCTGCATACTGTGGGGGCCATGGCCCCTTCTCACTGGGCACCATGTGGGAGGCTTCCCTACCACTGGCGCATTATGCGTGTGGGCAGATGTCCTTTGCTTTCCATCCCCAACTGCAGCATATACGTGGGTGGGCAGCCCCGTTCCCACTGGGCGGCAGGTTCCCCTACTCCTGCACTGTGTCACAGGTCCCCCTGGCACTATAGACTGTGCTGAGCCCCACAAGGGAAGCAACAGTCAGGGGGAGCCAAGGTGCTGCAGATTAATCCTTGCAGGCTACATGTGGCTTATGAGCTACCTGTTGGACAGCCCTGTGTTTAATATTAAACAAATAAAGAAGGCACAAGCCAAGCACAGAATTAATTACTATATTAAGTATACAAAACCCTAAAATGGCGCTACCACTTTAATTGTAATTGGCAATATTACCTGTGGACTGTGTTGATTGGTTCCATGAGGACTTGTCCCTGAAAGAAATTTCACTAGAACATGAAGGAGGTTGGGATCTGACACCAACAGTTGGGCAGTACTTTCCTGAGCTCCCATGGCACTGCTAGGACCAGCTTAAAAAAAAAATAACAAAAAAAAATCCCAACATTTGTAGTTAAAAAAAAAAAATAGATGAAGACTAAATAATTAAATGAAGAAATTTCCAATTTGTACATATTATGCATTACTCGTTATATACAGTTACTCAAAAGAACAAGCTACTAAAAGCAACTTATCAATAACTGGAGTTCTACAAATACAAATCCCAAACACTTAAAGAAACATTTCATCCTGCTCCCTTACTTACTGAATTTACCCAGAGAATATTCTGAGGATATAAGAAAACCCACTTTAATTTTCTGGAGTCAGGGAAGTTGTTTTCCTCAATTATTTATGTTTCTCAGCAGTTTTTTTCTAGGATTAGTCACACTCATGAAGCACAGAATTTT
Source organism: Alligator sinensis (assembly GCF_000455745.1). Classification (NCBI taxonomy): domain Eukaryota; kingdom Metazoa; phylum Chordata; order Crocodylia; family Alligatoridae; genus Alligator; species Alligator sinensis. Next base: position 3,738,432 of record NW_005841901.1, on the reverse strand, counting down.
TGGCCATTGCACACTTGTCAGAAGTGACAAAAACACTTTTGAAGACTCATCAGTGGGGACAAAAGATTCAGTAAATTTGAAGATAAATTGTTCTAAGGATTATGAGCAAAATCAGAATGCCTCATTTTGGTTCACTCTTGTTCCAAAATAAAGCTTAGTGAAAACTTATTATATTTAAATTAAATTTGAATGAAATTCCCTTGGCATTCACTTTGGTAGATGCAGTTTGGTAATACAATCCCTTTCGGACTGCATCCTCATAAGAAAGCATAAAAAAATACTGAAGTAGGAGGGGAGTGGGGGGTCATGCCACAACCCTGCAGCCAACCCACCACAGCCCAGTGGTTGAGAACCTCTGGCATAGGTGAGTCAAACTACATCTTCCTTTCTTATCAGTTATAATAAATTTGTCATCTACAACACCAAGCACTGTCAAGAGGGACTGAAGGGTGCAAATGATGAAACTTAGTGCGCCATTTTAATAATCAGAAGAAACAGAATCTGTTTCTCTCTCTCACTCAGCTGTTAGCTGTGATGTTTTAACAATAATAAAAATGAAGCCAAGAGTGCTAAATAGAGTGAGATAGTAAAACTTCAAAGAGCTGGGTAAGGTGAAGCAGTTTTCAGATATCCACTTATCAGATCACAACACCAAGTCATGCTTTTGTCCTACAAATGCCATCATTCATAGTATTAATTTTAAGTAATTATCTCCTGAAAGATCTCTTACACTTGTTTCTTAAAGAAAAGTTCATCCCCCTCCCCTTTGTAATGCAGTTCTCAGGCAGCATAAAGGCAACAATGGAAAAAAAACCCAAACAAAACTTACAGTTAAGCTGCATGTTCGTCATGAGAGTTAAGCTATGAAGCACAAGGCACCATGTCCGGAGTAAGGTATTAGGATACCATGCCAGGACTGACAGAAAACTAGTTACAGATGCTGAAAAGAAGAACACATTTGTTTTTTCAAAGTACTGACACTCAAAGTTATAATGAGTTATAAAAAAAAGCGCAGTACTTTAAGTTGATCATATTTCTTTTGCTGTTGCTCCAGTGAACTGAGTAATAAACTTTCACTAATATACCTTTACATAAATTAACATAAGCAGAATGTTTCATGATACCAACATAAAATCTCTCATAAATACAGGTGACTCATGAAAAACGTATCTACTTTTTTTAAATGCAGGGAATACCTTACAGAATTCTACAACTAACAGTTCAGAGAAATGTATTTTCACTGTTGTAGTCTGAAACACCTTAAACCATAACAGCAGAATATTGTGGGGTTTATTTGGGGGGGAGGGGGCAGAAGGGGGAAGAGAAAGGTGGTATAGGTAAAAAGGTAAAATTGGCATGCACTTCAAGGCAAGGCATGCCTTTGTAGCAGGATGCTACAGAGCTGAGGCATCAAAATCTACCAGACTGTGGAACAGTTAAGTGTGGGACTATTCTCTGGTCACAGAAAATTCTGTAGCCTTACTAACACTCTAAGCCTGAAACAAATCAAAGAGCCTTCCTGTCTGAAAGCTGAAGATTTTTGCCCCCAAAAAGATCCTCCCAGACAGTGCACAGCGCCCTGCTGAGCTGTGCTGCACCTGCAGGTGCCAAGCACCGGGGGGGGAGGGGAGAAGAGAATCCGAATCTCCCCCAAATTGATTTGGGGGCTTTGAATTAGATTTGGACCTTTTAATGGGTCTCCCGATTCGATTCAGATGTCGAATCGGGCTGAATCTCCTACAAATCAAATCGGCGACCGAAGCTTCGCATAGCCCTACTACTTACCCCAACATAAAAGAGGGAGGGTAAATTTCCAGCATGCCAGGTGTTCTGTAGTAACACCCAGAATACACGTTCTTATCTGGTGGGTAGATAAGTAGTAAACCATAGTAGCTTAGCTCTCAATAATACTGTTCTTATTTAACTGCTCGATAAGTAGTTGATCTGCCCATAGCCATTCATTATCTGCCTCTGACTGGCAGGTGAGACTAAGGCAGCCCTTCACAAAACACAAGGGGAGACAAAACCTTAGCACATAAGCACGCTAATTCTGAGGATTTATCTTGAGAATTCTTTCACCACTGGCAGAATGATTTCAACCGATCTAAAATCCAAAACACTAATGGTTAAAAAAGAAATAAGGATTCTCTGATAGAGACTGTTTTTACCATCAGTTTCAGTACGAGTAAAGTTAAATCAATACCAAACACTTTTACAAATCCCACAAGGAGCTGTCTGCATGCTTACGCTCCCACTGACTCCCAGTCTAGAATGCTTTACCTTGATTCAAAGAAATTACAGGTATCTGGTTAGCATTGTATAGGAAAATATCAGCGCCGTTATCTTTACTCCCAGAGGAACTAGAATTCAGGCTTAATGTGAGCCATAACTGTAGAAGGGATTCGAGCTGAAAAAGATAAATACCATATCAATTAAAATTGACATGTACTTCAAAAATGTGTTGAAGCGTGAGAAAATGATTATTTTAGTTTTAAAGAGCATCATTTATCTTATTTACATTTTCAACTGTTGTTGCTTCAGTGGCAAGCATGCTCAAACAATCCTGCCTTCAAACCACTTTGAAACTTCTGACACTCAGTGTGTACATCAAATTAAAAATTCAGTCAGCACAGTACAAAAATACTTTTGCTGTACTCTGGCAACAGCACTTCTTATCATTAAGACTTAGTTTCGTCTCAAGTCTCTCTCACAAAAAAAGAGTTAAGCATGTAGCCTAAAAGCTCCTTAATCTTTTAAAATGTCTACAGCAGAGACTGCTGTATGTAAGCTTTGTAGAACGTCTCTATGAATACAGCCATTTATAAAATGATTGCAAAGCTATATCAGTGAAAAGTATTTTGGATGAAATGTGTAAAAGGATAGGGGAGCCACACAAAATTTATTTAGACACCACAACTATGGCCACAAACAGGAATTCATTTTGGAGTGCTATGAATTTCTCTAAAATCCCAACCAGGAAACTTCACAGGCATTTCCCCAGCCAGGGGGATCTAGAGGGCTCCACCATAGGCGATTCCAGCCCGTAGCCTATTCTCTGACAGCCTGTCCTCTCCCTTGCCTGGAGATAAAGCTGGGGGTAAAATGGGTAAAGCTGTCAACTGACAGCTTTAAAAACAGCAGCTGCCACAGGCAGCCCCAGGAGAATGTATCCAATCACACCAATCAGTTGACTGCCACAACGGAAGGGGAAGTGGGGGGGCATTCTCCCACGGCATAAACCTTCCCAGTTCTCTTCATGGTAGAAGATCTCCTGCTCTGTGCACCCCTTTGGGCTGACCTGAAGCAGTGAAAGTGGTGGCTGCAGTAGTAAGGCTGAGGGAGGCTTGCTTGATGCTATGAGAGAATGCCCCTGCCTCCCTCCACACTACTCTAGGTCAGCAGGGGAAGTGCAAAGGAAGGCATGGCCATTCTCCCATGCTGGGGATGCATTCAGGGAGAGTGTCCTTTGAAGGACTGTGTCCCCCTGCTCCCACCAATTGGCTGATCTGGGAATGGGGATGGTGAGGGAGGGGTAATTTTAAAACAGGATCCCCCCGCAGGGCTCTCTGAGCAGGCTATCAGAGAACCAATGCTGTTCCTCCTTCCCTCTCAGAGGGAGGAAGTGCAGAGCACTGTGAGATACTGGGCATTTTCTTTTAAAAGTCTTCTTTTAGCAGTAAAAATATAGGCAAATATATATTTTATTTAATTAAAAAAAAATAAGTACTGTATTATCTAGCTTCTGAAAGTTCACCATTCTGTACCTGCACATGATGGACTTGTAGCATGGAAAAAAGTTTGTTGAAGCACGCACTCAACATCGGTATGGAGGACAACTGTACAATCAGCTGATTGTTCTGGTTAGCAGCATGTAATCCCCTTAGCAATGAATCGTCTGTTCCACTGGGAGACTGAGTTACTTAAAAGGGGAAAAAAAAAAGTGTCTCTTACTTTAATATGAAGCATACATAGAAATACAAAGTAGCATGGCCACCCAGTAAATAAAAAAGCTTTAGCAATATATAGTTACATGTAGGAGATGTATTTGTTAATGCTTGCAAAATGGAATCTGCTTCTAGAGTAGACATCATTTTCAACATCAGCTCTGCTTGCTGTTCAAGTCCAACTTCTAGACGGGCATCTAAAGCTATGGAAAACACCACAAAAGGCAACATTTGAATTCTATCAAACACTTAGATTACAAGTTCACACAAAAATATTGCTCCATCTGTTGTTATAGGAATACAAGTTACCTTTTCAACAACAAAACTGACAACATCTCGTTTCTGATTATAATTGGTGGGGATTTATTTGTGCCAGTGGTTCTCAATCTTTTGAACCTGAAGCACCCCTTGGTACACGAGGTACCCCTGGGAAAATATCAGCTTAGTTTTCATTCTATTTTTAACTACAGAAAAATAGGAAAGCAATTCTTCTGTTGCAAAGAACTCAAAGACCACAGCAAGTCAGAATGTTTTTCAACACTGTGAATTCTTATTTGACAACTCTGGTTTTATCTTGTCAATCATATTTGCACACCTAGCAATGTTAACATTGTGTGGTACCCCATGGCACGCTTGGAAAGATCTCAAAGTACCACAGTACACTGGTCGAGAATCACTGATGTATGCTGCATACTTACAACTGCACCCCAAAGAAAATAGTTTTTGCTCAAATCCATTCCTGTTGTCATTCACTACTACTTCAACAAACTACTCCAAGGGAGGGAAGTAACACAACAGAACTTCAAAAAAAACCTACTGCTTACCTTGAGAGATTGATACGCTTACGGTCTGTGACCCATTCTTCTCTGTGGTTACTGGTGGTTTTGCAACAGGTATTCCAACACCTCCAATATAAGGGTTGTAGTTGTAGGTGCCATAGTCAGCACCCCAGTAGTCATACCATGTGCTGCTTATAGGCTTTACCAAATGAGAGAATAAAATTAATAATTTTCAGACTGTACAAATAGAAAGTATCAAAGTTCTCTCAAGTAGTTTACACTTTAAGTTAAACCAGCATACAAGAAACAAATAGTAGGGCTCTCCAACACAAACTAGAAAGTTGCAAAAGACTCAGGCAAAGATTTAAAAAAAAATGGTAAAGCCAATAAGAACTGCTGGATACATAGCACTTGAGGGGAGAAGAGAGTGCCAGGGCACTTGTTTAGGTGCCTATATAAAGATTCTGAAACGTAACTTCAGACATTCATCTTTAAAAAACCTTGGCATCAAGTTTTACCTTTAAGCAGTGAAATTCATTTGATCCACACAGACCCAGACACTATACTATTACTTCAAAATCAGATACACAGTATTACACAAGATATTCTAATATATGATTTCTTAAATATATAAGGGAAAGTTGTCATTAATGTATTTGTAGTAAAGTAGTACCCTGAAGTCTCAACTGAAGTTGCATGTTTGTGTGTGGGGAGGCGTTTCACTGTTAGTACCAGTTTAGACAATCTCTGCCCCAATAATTTATTAAACAATAAGAAGCAAGAGGAATGAGGATGAGGGAAACAGTAATAAAAGCATGCATTAATGTGAGTTGTGTGTATACAGAACTTAAATGGTGAGAATCTATCACCAGTTGAAAATTGATTGTAAACAGCATAACAGAAATGGGTCTTGAGGATGAATCTGAACAACAGGATAGCAGTTTTATGGACCAGTTTTGGAAGGGCATCCTATACACAAGGCCATCGGAAAGTATAAATATGCCTGTGAAAAGTGGACATATGGGTGAAAAGGGCTGGCAACATTAGGAGAATGAAGGGAAATAGGCCACATACAACATCAGTCAAGTAAAGAGTGGTTTGTTTGTGTGGGGAGGTGGAGAAGTTGTAACAGCACCTAAGTGATTGGAAAGAAAAGTGATGAAGGTGTAGAATTCAAACAGAATGAGAGCTTAAACTGAGTACTGGGAACACTGGGTAAGATAACAGGCTACTAATCCAGTAGTGTGGCCTGAGAGGAAAAATATTACAAATGCTATGGAGGAATTACCAACAATATTAAAAAAAATAAACAAACTTCATTATAATTGTAATAATTAAATACATTACGTTTATACATCATCTAAAAATTGCTTCAATTCATCCAGTTTAATCACGGTTAGCTTCCCCTCATTGTCAAATGCTGAAATAAGGTATCAAAATATTTTAACATTTTTCCCTATTCAGTAGACAAAAAGACCAACACTAACTGATGTAAAGATATTGTGTCGGCAGGTCCGGACTTATAGCTACTGCTAAAAAAGTGCTCTTAACTACTGTAAATACATCTCCTAAATTTCCTGCTTATGTGTGAATAAGGCTACAGATAAATCAAGGGAAGCAAACGAAACTTTAATGCTGCGGTCTAGTTAAATTTTTAAAAATGCGCTTCCATCGTCTTTACCGTTTATTTAATATAGATAGTCATTAAGTATTTTATTGTCTTAAATTATATATGTGAATAACTTAATCTTAAATATGAATGTTTGTGATATGAACAAATTACATGTTTTAGTATTCAACTAGTGCAGGTCTAATGATGTTAAATATTACTAGAAAGAAGAAGGGCTGTATTATTTTGCAAGTATGTGTTATTTCAAAAACTCACGTGTGCCATACCTTGAAGACTTTGGTTGCATAATCTTTCTCCAAATCCATATCTAAAGGATCTATGTCATTTTCCATCAGGTCTTGCAGCATATCAAGGTCAATTTCTTTATCTTTCTCCAAAGACGACAGAGGCGGAGCACCTTCGGATGATTAAAATAGCTTTAATATTGTGACATACATAATGTAAAATTTGGCTAAATTGCACTTACCATGCAATTTTCAGGCTGCTCATATATTTTCTAATGGCAAATCATGGCCGAGTGAGAACACAATTTGATTCTTTAAAGTTTACAAATATTTACTACTTTTAAATAATCTGAAAAATAATTACCGATGCTGCCCATGTCTTAGCAGTAAATTAATTGTCCTATTATGGTTACCAAAACGCCTGTACCAGTTTATTTATTTTTTTTAAACTGAAAATCATAAACAACAACTCATGGAATAATATTTTTAACTATTTCGTTCAAAATTTTCTTTTAAGTTACAAGACAATTACTGAATTTTAAGAAAGATTTGGAGCAAGGCAGCAAGTAAAAGAATGCTAACATGAAACAATTTTAATATATGCAAGTACAGAATGAAAAACATTTGTTTTTATGAGATGCCAATGGAGAAACCTAATTGTTCAGCCACAACCCTTATTTTTACATGGGTTTAGGTTAAAGGCAATTTACAAAAACAAAAAATTCTCTCCAAATAAAAATTAACCCTTTACAAAAATTGAACTGAAGTGGTTGGAAAGTCAAGCTTTGCTAGCTGGAGAACGATAGGTGCAGCTTTGGAGCTCCCTTTGCCCCCAGGTCAGCTGGGGATAACTACAGTGAAGGGGGGAAGGAGCTGAGGGTGAACATGCTGCTGGGCATGGAGGGAAAAGGGAGAGTACCAAGGGTAGGGAGAGATTTTTTATTTGATTTGAGGATGTAAAACAAAGTCCCAGCTACTGCTTCTGCAGCATGGTCTGCCCACTCTAGTGAGGTGGGGGAAGCTGAGAACAGGACATGGTGCAGCCACCCTTGTAGTGCCAGTCGCTGCTTCTGCACCCTCCTTTACAAGATCTTGGATCCGTCTTTGAAAGGCTATTATAGGTTTTGTGCAGTGCTATGCTTAAGTACAGTGAGTAATAAACAACTGGTCTTCGTGTTTCTTTGTGAGTTAAACTGCTGACTTTGAAAGTTGCTGTGCTCCTAGTAAGAGCCAAAGAAAAGTAAAACATTTTACCACAATTAAATTATGTTCTACCCCAACACTGTTCAATCTTAGTTTGTATGCAGAAATGCTAAAGGGAACAGCCCCTAGAAACCAGCAGGACTGCTGTTTTGTTTTTTGGCTCATTAAAGCTAACTGATGTAGTTATTAAGTGTTAAACAAATGGAAACATGATTCTTCAAAACACAACATGCCTACAAAATTAACAGATCTTAAGTGCAATTACAGACAGTGCTAAGGGTGCAAACACATTTAGTACACCATGTTTCTAGATATTCCTTTTACTGTGACACTACCAAAGTTCTGAAGCTGTATTGCATAAAAATGCAAATTTTCAGGCTTACTTTTCATGTCATCTTAGTTCAAAACACTGTGAGAGCTGTCAGTATCAATAAGCTCACTGCAGCTGCATTGAATATAATGATTTTTAAAAAATTATTTTAAACACTAGTTATCTGGGTGATAATTACAAAACAATATCTACTGAGCAAATTTACATACGGGAAGCTTAAACACTTAAGGGCACATCCAGCATGCACTGCTGAAAAGCAGAGCCTGGATGTGTGCGGCCGGTCAGGCTCCACGCGGCAGAATCACCACGACTGCAGCCCCAGAAGGCCCCCAGGACTCCAGGTAAGGCTGGTGGGTCCAACACAGTGCTGTCCCCAGCCTCCTCTACCCAATCTGGGGTAACCTGCTGTGTGCCAAAGCAGGTGTGGCACAGGCATTCCCTGGAAACATGTAGCTGCTAGTTGTCCCCAGGGAACCAAACATCCATGCACATCTGGATGCTCCCTAAAAGTTTTAAGACTTTCTCTTGTTAAATGCAACCTGCAGGACAACATATATACCCAGACTTGAAAGGAATGAGCTGAAAAACGTTAGCATACAATTATCTAAAGTACGGAGTTACTGTGCGTTACATAATGGAAAGCTTTTATGAATTCAGACTTATTCATAGTAATTCTAGATGACAGAAATCAATAATTTAGAAATGTTAACAGACCAAATATAAATTAACGGCTTCTAAATTATTTTCATATCAGTGTTTACCTGTTATGTCAGGTGTCAAAGGCTCATCTATTGTTTCCACTAACTGTACTGCTGACTGCTGAAGAGAATCATCAGAATCTCCAGCTGAAGCTCCTGCATCTTCTCCCATGGCTCCTTCTTCCATTGCTTCTGCTGCTATTGGTGCCAATAGCTCTCCTATTGAAATCAAGCAGACAGCTTCTTTACCAGATCAACTTGTATTTTGCCCATATTAATTAAAATCTGACTATATGATCAAAATATCCCACTGCTTATTCATGTTACCTTGGGGCCTGATTTGCAGATCAACTTTTAGTATTGTCTGAAAACTACTGTCCTGTTGAATGTTTGAGATGTACAAAATCACTACTTGTGCTGGTAAATTAAGGCCAAAATATTTTAAGTTAAACAATAAAAAAATTTAATGTTAATACTAACATGGTTGTTTCTTTGCAAATTCTACTATTAAGCGTAATCACATTAGCATATATATTGAACTGTTTTTGTATTAAAAGAAACCAATACTTAAGAAAAGGATTCCAGTTTAATATATACTGGAAAAAATGCAAGTCACCTGCTAGAATATCCTGTAGCATACACGTCAGAGAATACTGAGCCCATGCTCCTCCCCAAGAGATATCGCCTCTGTTGAAATCAGTCCCAACCAAAAGCAGTAACAGTCTTTCCAGCTGCGTTTCATTTACAATCTCACACAAATGAATTGTTGGCCTTGTAGCATTAGCAATTCTAGCAAGAACCTACATGAATTAAAAAATACAATTAAGCTCAATTAAAAAAAAAAAACCCAACAAAAAACCACAAAAAACCAAAAAGAAAAAAATCCCATCCTCTACAACTATACACATACATTATACTACCCAAAGTTTTAGGATATTTATGTGCACTTACAAAAATTTGGTATCATACCAATAAGCATCTCGCCCTCAAATAATTTTTCTAAAATGAAAGTGGCAAATTTGTATCATTTTGTCATTTATCTTTCCATTTTATTGTTTGAGGTATCAGTTCTGGTTTGTCCTCCACTTTCTCACAGTGTCCAACACAGAGTAAAGTATTATGCTCTGGTTCTACTCCCAATTTCCCACTGTGTGGGTGAATTTACCAATTTGTAAAAGAATAGGGCTTACACAGAAATACAGGACCCGTGAATCCCTCTAATTCCATAGAAAAGGCCCAGTAAATGTGCGTGTCTGCGTAAATGTGCATGTGTAGTGTCTCCCTCCCTGAAGTTGCAAGGAAACACTAAATTTTTATTGGTAGACTTACTTAATAGATTTTTTTTTTTTTTTACTTTCTTTTTAAAAATAATTGTTTAGGTGGACCTGTAAAAGGCTGTAGTAAAAGCAGCACAAAACTTCCTGGTTGCCATAGACAGGAAGACTAGGTTCATCTCAAAGGTAATTCGGTAATAACATTTCTCATTTTGGATCTAGTCTTACCCTCCCATTTGAGATATATGGGATGATGCAAGATGCTACTTAAAAAAAGAAAGCTAAGAAGTGATTAATGAAGAAAGTTCTCCCTAGTTTATAATCAGCAATATTAAACTATCTAATTTAGAATCCAGGGAGAATATTTTTGCCAAGGGATATTTCTGCGGAGGAACAAAATGCATTAATCAGCATGCAACAGTCCTTTAATCACAGGACCATATAGGAGTTTATGGACTTGTGGTAGATGCCACATAAGAGTGAGAATGGATTGCTCTTTGACCTACTGGAGATCAGAATACAACTACATTGCAGCTACACCACTTTACCCACTTAGTTATAGACTGATTTGGCAAATTTCATACCCAAGTAAATCATCCAGAAGAATCTTAGCAGCAGCTTTCACTCTAGTGTCCTTATCTAGTTCTGCTCCAGCAAAAGGAATTTCTCATACCATTTACAGACAAAGGTTAGTTGCTACAGCACTCAACTGGGTTCAAGCAATGGCATAGCGAGGGAGAGGGTGACAGAGGCAACTGCGGTGGGGGCTGACTTAAGGGAGGGAGCAACTGTGGCTGACAGCTACGAGTTCACATTCACAATCACGAACTGCAAGTCGCTACTTCCGGTTTACCCCAGACACTCAGGCGCCTCCATACACTGGTAGGGCTCAGGATGACTTGGATTCAATGCTCAGCTGTGCCACAAACATAGTTTTACCCTAGAACACTGATGCTCAACCTTTTAGCCCCACAAGCCAGATAAGTGGTATAGGGCAGGTCTGCAGGCTGGATCAAGACTCGAGGCCCCAGCATTGCACCCCTCCTGTGCCTATTCACTGAGATTGGGCTCCAAGACCCTGATACCACCCACTATTCCCAGAACTGGGCCCTGGAGGCCCAGTATCACCCCCTCCCATCTGGATTAGGATCTGGGGCCCAGTGCTACCCCCACCCAGACCTGCACACTGGTTTCAGGCATCTGATCCAAGCACACAGGGCCTGAGGTTCTCCATGAGTCTAGAAATTTGGCAGCAAGGGAGTGGTGACACTGCTTCCCTGCTGCCAAATTTAGAAGCCTGTGGGGAGCCCCATAAGCTGGATCATGACACTACAGGTTGGAGCTGGCCCATGGGCCAGGGGTTGAATACCCCTGCTTTAGACCAGCCATTTTAACCTCTTTGTCTGTTCCCCACCTATAAGTTAGATTTTATCTTAAACACATGTACAAGACTGGGAATCAGTAAAAGAACTAGGTGCATGGGAGAAGAGATTGGTACTGCTGAATAAAGGAGTCGTAAGAGAGAGAACTTGTAGTTTCTCTTTGAACTTTAAGACCAGGAAAAAAGCAATGTTTTTTTCCCCCCACAGCCAGCCATTATCAAGTTTATTTGCAATGGAATACTACTAAGTTAATGTGTCTAGTAACCAAATTAGTTGCTATTATGGTAATTCCTGAGATCACAGGTCCATAATGCCACAGCTCTCACTGCAAGAGATTTTTAAATTTGGTATTGATTGGACTTAAACATGATCCTGAGGGTCAATGCTGTCTAGATTGCTAGAACCATTATGTCCTTAGTGCAATGAAGCACTTGGTCGCTAGTATGGCTATAGGACAGGAGTAGGCAACGTTTTTTGGCTGGAGTACCAAAAAACAATACCTATACCTTGGAAGGTGCTGGAGTGCTGGCATGGCAGAAAAACAAAATGAGGGCAAGGGGTACATGGCAGGATGCCCTGCTTGTGCCCCTTGCCCCTCACCCAAAGCCCCTGCCCCCCAGCCCTGCCGCCCCATGGCCCTCAGCCCT
>NW_005841901.1:3709968-3726211 GCF_000455745.1 Alligator sinensis | reverse complement strand
AGGCCCGGGCTGCTCCCAGCAGGGCTTGCAGCATCCCAGCTGCCTGCTGGGAGCAGCTTGGGATCCCGGCTGGCAGCAGGTCCCCAGAGCTGGGGCCGGCTGCAAACAGCTGTGCCAGGCTCCGGCATCAGCTCTGCACCGATTCGTGCAGGTGCGCCTTGGAGCGGGCGGTAGGGGAGGGGCCTGAGGCAGCGCAGCCTTGGTCTCTGCCCTGCTCCCGGCACTGAGGTGATGAGCCTGGCGCAGCTGTTTGTAGCCAGCCCGGGCTCTGGGCAGCTGCAGCAAGCAAGCAAGCAAGCATTGGGCAGGCTGCAAACAGCTGCGCTAGGCTTCACAGCTCCGTGCTGGTGGTGACTGCATGTGCACCTTGGGGTGTGTAGCAGAAAGCCTCTTTTCCTCTTGCCTTGGAGGCCCAGTGCCAGTGCGAGAAGGAGCAGCTGGAGGCCCAGCGCCAGCGCGAGAAGGAGCAGATAGAATTGAAAAAACTGGAGCTAGAAGCTCAGCGTGAAAGGGAACAACGGGAAGCCCGGTTGGAGGCACAAAAGCTGGAGGCTCAGCTCCATTTGCAGACCATTGCGGGAAACGCGAATCCTCCGCAAGCATCCAGGGAACAGCCCAAACTAGATGTCTCCGCCTTCGCTCGCTACCGAGAGGGAGACGATCCTGCAGTGTTCCTAAGCAACTTCGAAAGACAAGCCCAGCGGTCTGCAGTCGCTCTCCCCTCCTTGGATATGTTTTTCCTCTTCTACCTTTTCTTCCTTCCTCTTTCTTTCACTTTAAGATAAGGAATTGTGTTTTGAAATTTGTATGTGTGCATTTTGTATCTCCCCTTGTATTTTGGTATTTTTATCTATTTGTGTGCCATGGCATTACTTTTGTAGCTTATATTTTATACTCCTCACCTTTCAACTTTCAACTAAATGTGCTTAGTTTCATAAGTAAGTTATACATTGTAACAATGTTAACAAGAGCAGGTATCAAACTGCCACTTCCCTGTATCAGGCTGGCCCCTGAAAGAGGGAGTGAATCAGTGACTGAATGTGTAACACGGTAGCAGGCAGAAATTAACACCTAAGAAAACTGCAGATCAACCAACGGAAGAACTCAATAGAAGACAATGTAACAACCGGGACATCTCTAAACCTCACTGATCAAGGGCTAGAAGCCCTGGCCTGAGTTAATCAACACCGGGGACCAACTTCTGGGCTGAATATCTCCAAATCGACCGCTCCCAGAGCCCTATTCATAATTCATCAACGGACTCCCAAACCTGCACGTACACGCGGACGACCCCTGGGGCTGACAGATGCCATCCAGTAGCCACCAAAGGGGGAAGTCCCACGAGGGTCAATGACCCCTGGATTGGGCAAACCTGAAAACTGGGGAGTCACCAAAGTCTGCTAAGGACAGATAAAAAGCAGTGAAAAGTGACCCTCAGTGGCACCCTCTTGACCTCCAACTTGACCAGCACCCGACCTGTCCAGCCAGAAGGACCAGCCGGTGACCCCCTTCTGGAGGATAACACCACGCTGAAAGAAGCCTCAACGACAGACTCCAGCGCCTGTGGGATAGGTATACCTGACTCTTGTAGTTTGCGCGCGCGCGCGTGCGTGCGTGCGTGCGTGCGTGGACCAGCCCCAAGGTTTATGATTTAACTCATTACAGTGTTCCAATCCGCTTAATAAACCAGAATTTTAATGATCCAGAGTTGGACATTTGTAGCCAACAGGTGGACAGCGGGGCAGTGCAGCCTGCCCCAAGGTGCACATGCAGCTGCACACGGAGCTGACGCTGGAGCTGTGGAGCCCAGTGCAGCTGTTTGCAGCCAGCCCGCTTGCTTGCTGCAGCTGCCCAGAGCCCGGGCTGGCTGCAAACAGCTGCACCAGGCTCATCACCTCCGTGCCAGGAGCAGGGGAGAGACCAGGGCTGCGCTGCCTCAGGCCCCTCCCCCACCGCCCACTCTGAGGCGCACCTGCATGAGCTGGTGCGGAGCTGATGCCGGAGCCCGGCACAGCTCCTTGGAGCCTCCTGGCTGCAGCTGGCCCCAGCTCTGGGGACATGCTGCCAGCCGGGATCCCAAGCTGCTCCCAGCAGGCAGCTGGGATGCTGCAAGCCCTGCTGGCAGCAGCCCGGGCTCCATCACTGGCAGCAGCTACCCGGAGCCAGCTGGCCACGGCATGCCAAGCAAAATGGCCTCATGTGCCACGTTCGGCACGTGTGCCAGGGGTTGCCCACCCCTGCTACAGGAGTTGCTGAAAATTCTTCAAAAACCCTTACAAAAGGTGGGTTTTCCCCTGTCCAAGAGGTCTAATTAAAAGACACCATCCTCGACAAGAATTACCACTTCCTTAGCCAAGGGTGCCTCTAATGCATCAATTTAAGGACATTTGACAGAAAGCCAAATCCTTGAGCTTTGTAAGCTTAGATCTTGCTGATAATTTTCTTTGTCAGACATCTCCCATTTCTTTTTAGTTTCTCTTAAGGAAAAGGCAAACTATTCTTCTTTTGGATGGAAAGTCTAGCCCTCATCTTTAACCTGCTCAATTTGTCCAATTGAAGCATTTTGGGGATCCCGCATCGTTTCCTCTATGTTTGAATTATCCAAAGTCACAAATGAAGAGCTACAAATTCTCTGAAATGAGTTTAAGATTTGGAAGTCTGAGGCCATTAAAAAGGAACTGGTCTTTCAACCCACCACTTTTTTTTTTTAAGTTTCCCCTTGTGTCTCAAACTGGGAGGATCTGGGATACCCATGAGTCCCTTACTCATGTCCAGGAAGCAAGCTGGAGAAGTGATTCAGGTGAACACTGCTAAAAACAGCCCAGGAACTTCCTCTTAAAAAATGAGGAAGAGAACGAGAAATGACCAAGCTCTGCTAAATGATATTAACTTAAAAAATCCACTCCATGGTCTTGACTTACTCATGAAAAGTAGACATTTAAAGACACAGTGGTTTGCCGAACCTCAAGACCAAAAAATCTGATTCACTCTAGCAGAGGTACCAAAGGGACTCTGGACTGGTATCAGGAAAGATTGGACCGGGGTGGGGGTAGAAGACATAACAAGCTTTCTTGACTAAATTCAGCGCCCTTCCAGAGTGAGTGGATCCCATGGGCTTGAAACAAATTTGCCACAGAATTTCCCCTTTGTGGTTCCTGAAAAGCCTTTCTAGATCTTCCTCTACCTTCAAGGAGGACATGAGAACGAAGAAGGGCCTTATTAAGCAATTCCTTTGAGGGCACAAAAAACAAACCAAACAAACAAAAACAAAAAATTGAGATATTTCAGTTTTCCAAAGATAGGGGGAACAGAAACTTTCTCCTACTCTAAAGGTCAGTTTTAAAGGCTAGGAAGACAAGGAGAAAGCAGAGGCAATTCTCTTCGCCCATCTGCTAGCAGAGAATCTATTAACAGTAAGAAGGGGCAAGCCAAACCCTGCTCCAAACCAAAGTGGATCTGGCACTGGCAAGAAGAGAGAAGTCCAAGTGTTTTCAGGTGTCAGATGAGATATAAAATGTAAATAACCTTAAACTAATTCCAGTATGCAATTATGCAATCCTGAAAAGCTCTAGAAAGCCTCATAACAATAGTGAACCCACATTTACATACCAAAACCACAATATTGCTGAAACATGTAAACAAATACTACATTTTAGTTCTAAATAATTTTAAAAACCCCACTGAATGCAGGCAGTCTGAAACTGAAATAATGCGCCTAACTAGAGCTAAAAAGTAAGGCATCTGAAACTTTAAAAACCTCTGGATTAATTTTTATCTGAAGAAAGTACAAAGACCCCTAAAAAATGGTTTTAAGCCAAACAGTACTTAATGTATTCTGTAACTAAATTTTTTACTTCCTTCATGCATTGAATGAATTCTAAAATGCATTTATGTAAAAGTTTTTTTAAAAATGGTAATTGAAATATGATACTTTGTAGTATACTTCTATTATAAGACTTCCGCAATAGTCTTATATTTTCACATTTGGATTACTATAAAATTCCATGCAACTATTTTCTTTACAATCAAATAAGTTAAATGAAGTAGCTAAAGAAAGGTATCTACCTACCATTTCCGAAAGTTGCATGTTAAAATATAGCTCCTTAAACCAGTTCTTTACATGAAAAAAATTGCATTTTACCAAATCGACTACCTATTCATGTTTACCTTACAAACAAACAACAGTAAATCTGCATGGCAAGTAAAATCCATTGACAAAAGGAAAAGGGCCAGCTTCTGCACCACTGAGATACAGCGTTCATGTGCCAATGTAAATGGAAGTGGTTCAATTTCTGGAGTTTCCTTTGTTGTTGATACTTCTGTGTCTAACGTAGAACGAGGCCATTCTGCAGTTCGCCGTAACCGTATTAAGTCCTTGAAGTGCTGCATAAATTACAAAACGTTAACAGATGTTAAATATTCAAAACTAAACTTCATACTTCTGCCAATATGAGCATATACAGAATTGGGAAAATTTAACAGTAGTTAGTTGTAGAAACTTGAACAGTAATGGAAAATCCCACAATTGAAAAAAAGGAGTCTAGAATGAAACAAAAAGTTCTACTGGCAAGAATTTAAGTTGCTCTCCAGTGCCAAAGCCACAACAAGCAAGTTATGCCATGCATCCCAAAACAGAAGCAATAGAACCTTTAGCTACACCAGAGCTTCTATAACATGTAAACACCCCACATTTTAGAAACTTGTTGCTATTTCTCTTAGTACACTTGTACATGGCTGAATAATTACCATGCATCCAGTTATATAATTACTTAGAAAGATGAAAATTGTAACTGAAATACAGTTTACCAAGACTATTGTTCTTCCGTAGCAGCTAAATGACTAGAACTGCAGAGACTACAGCTCCATACTGGAAGGGCTAACCATGGACACTGCAACTTGATCAACTTGGAAATGGTAGCAAATAAAAAAGACTCAGACTCAAATCATTCTGAAAGCTACCATAAGTAAGCCACCATATCATACTATAAAATTGTACGTCAAGGTTTAACACATTGAAGAACCATCCTTCCAACTGTTTTGTTTTTGCTCTTTTGCAAATATTAAATGACTTCTAAAAGCACATAAACACTTTAAGACAAGGAATATATTTATATATATCTGACTTTTTCGGTCAGATCTCTGAACAGACTAAAACCAAGAAAACCCTACAAGTTGTATCACAGCATATTTAATTTTTAAAGCTATGATTTCTAACACTAATGAACTGCAAGGTATCCATGTTGAGTCTTATTACCGTTTCAGGACAAAAATCTTGTTTGTCCTGTAATTACCACTTAGCTCATGTTGTAGCTGTATTATTTACAAACCAAATTGAGGACATGATATTGACAGAGTGCAGGGAAATCATTATTTAGTGTGACAGCGCCTTGAGTATTTGTTTTAAAAGCGCAGTGTTTGAAATTACTCACAGGTGTGGGACATGAAAAGTTGTCACTGGTGACATCAGTTACTAGGTGAAGTGGTCAAAGCTGCACAAGATGCTATTTGGGTTTTCAGTTGTAGCCATGTTGGTCTAAGGACAAAAGTAGGCACGGTTCTTTGAGCAGATGTGATATCTTTTATTAGATCAACTGAGTAGTTGGAAAAAAGTTCTTAGCAAGCTTTCTAATGCCCGAAACCTTGCTAAGAACTTTCCCCCCCACCCAGATACTCAGTTGGTCTAATAAAAGATATCACATCTACTCAAAGAACCTTGCTTACAAGATGCTATTTGTCACATACACACTGTGGATAAGTACATAACAATACAGAAACTATATGTTAAAGTGAAAAGTCAACTACCATGTTACTTTTTACATAAACATGACTGCTGTGAAAATGAACTCTACACAGCTTTACTCAGCATACATCAGCCAGTGGGTTATGCAGATGTTTGAAGCTGGCACAATCTGATAAAACCTGTTGTATTAGAGAAAAAAGATGTACCAGGAAGGAGCAGCTCATTAAGATGATGACTTAGCGAACAAGGTAGGCCTTGTTAAAATTTGCCGATTAAAAAAACAAACAAACATTTCTTCCCACAATATCTATAAAAGCCCTACCTATCTCTCTCAAAAATGTGTCTAGGCACATCATTCTATAATCTCTTTCAGCTGTCCTAAAAAGGCAACAACATTTCTAAAGCCACCAAGTATAAATTTAAAGGCATATTTAACTCTGGTAGTCATAAAATCAATTTATTTCATTTTGTGGTCAATGGAATACTTATAGTACTCTCAGTTTCCTTTAGTAGACAAGGCATTGAAGTTTGCAAGGATACTACTCTGATAATGCCTACATTTGTTTCCACTTTCAGCAGCTATGCTTTATATGAGGAAACCATAACTTCTGGAAAACCAATAAGTTCAAGTGAGAGAAACTACTATATTTACTCAAATTGAGGATAAGGTTTTTTCCACCCAATCAACATGGAGGGAGGGGAGGAAAACTTAACAAAACAACTCTTCATCTTGGATTCAAGTACCAGCTTGGCACAGGTGGTGGCTCACCTGTTGCACTAGCCTTAGGCTTGGGGCCAAAGCCAGAGCTGAGCTCCCACCTGCCCCAGACAGAATGGTTCATTTGGAGGGGAAGGGAGCTCATGGCCAGGGGGAGCACAGGAAAACCTGCAGCCTGTCCCCCACTCCCTGTCCCTGTCCTTGCCCCCTATATTCTGCCATCAACCTGCCCCCTCCTCCCTGGCCAGGATGGGCTAGGGCTGGGGAACTGCTGCTGCCACTGACTGCCCCAGAGTAGCAGAAATGCAGAAAGTAAAAAGGTAGGGGAAGGGACCAAGGGGCAGGGTTCTGGTCCCTTGCCCCCTGCTGCTGCTTTCCCTGCCACAACAGTGGGGGAACAAATTTACAAACAACCTTCCACTAATTAGATTCCACACAAGGAAAATTATAACAAGTATGTAATTTTCCATGTATAGAAACCAATTACTGGGTGGGGGGAGGGCTGGGTTATCTTAAACTCAAAGTAATCTTAGATTGAGGTAAATATGGTATTTTCAAAATAGTAAATTTTTGGTTTGGAAAGTGGCATGCTTAAGTTTTGCGTACTCACTCATGACAACATCCTTTAAAAAAAGTCACATGCATAAGTTAGCCATATAAAATATAAGTAAGTCATATATCTATAGGTAAATGTTGTCAGATGCTTAATTTGATTTAAAAATTAGTCTGATACTAGAAAAGCTGCTAGGTTACTGGTGATTTTGGCTTTGTTCAGCTAAAAAGGTGCCCGCAGCAGAGCCAGAACATTTTTCCAAAATTCCACATTTCCAAATGGCCGCTCAATTCAGCAAACAGAACAGCCTTGATAAGAACCAGAATTAAAACACCTTTTTAAAAAGAATAAAGTCAATGCAGGACAAAAATTAGTTTGCAAGAACAGGTCTTTATACACTAAGGACAACAAGTGAATTATAGTTTCAGAGCATCATACCTTTGAAGTAGCCTGTTTTAGTTTTGCCTGTTCTACTAAAAGTTTGTATGATGATCCTTTGTTGCTTTGTATTTTCTCTTTTTCCATCTGTTCCACCAAAGCCTTCTGTTTTGCTTTTAATAAGTTAAGTTGCTAAAAGAAAATGTTAATAGGAGAAAATGAAAATTTAAGCAATAAGATGTGAAAAGGATCAGTATTTTTATATGATAGTAAACTTCTGCTGAAATTGCCATCTACAGTTAGCTTTTGTACAACACACCTTCCTGGGCTACCAGCAGGATCACAGCAGATACTTTCAAGAATAAGTATATTAAAAGCAGCACTAGATGCATGTGCAGGGTCATAAAATATGAATAGCTACTTTAAAGAATGAGAAACATTACGTTTGAAAAATCATGTTTAAAATTACAGGTGGTCACCACTCAAGTTTATGTAGATTCCTCAAGAATGAAAAATAAGTTTTACTATCAAATACAGGCAACTGCATAGTACAGCGACATACTCCACAAGATTAGAATTATTCCAGCATATCCCATGCCAAATAGCTTGCGATGTATCAAAAGAGATGGGCAGCTTTTAGCTACAGAACAGGCTTGTTGTGCCAAAGCAAGGTGAATAAGCTCCATGACCAAAGCTGGGATTTTATGAAATAAGACACAAGTACTTTAGGTGATGAGTGCTAGTAAACATGCTGAAAATTACCTGTTTATGATGAACAAGCTGCTTTCTGATCTTTCTGGAGTACAATCTATCTAGGCTACTGTTGCCCTTGGTAGACCTGTTCAGGTTCTGGGTGTGTAGGCTATTATTAATAAAACTCCACTGATTGCCTAGAAGAGAGTCAAACAGATATCAATAACTGAGCCTTACTTTTTTTTTTTTTTTTAATTCTTAGATTCAGAGAACAATATTACTAAGTCATTCCATAACCTAAATCTAAACATGGAACATAAAATTTAAGGCCACTATTAAATGGCTTATGCAGCCTCCCTTTTAAGATAGAATTTCTTGTAGACTAGGGATAGAAATTAAGCATAAACCAGTATAAGTAACTGGAAAGCAGCTTAAACCTGTAACAGAAGAGAAGTTCAGTGCACACAGACTGGTTTCAAAATGGGAGAGACCAGTTTTAGATCGACCTGGATAGATGCAGTACGAGACTTAACTGATTTAGGTTAAGCTGGTCAATCAACCTTCTCTACCAGATCCCCTGCTGACTCAAGTTACCTTGCAGTCCCCCCAGCATCCTAGGAACCTTTGCACCTACCCTGCAACCTGCCCCCCCCGCTCGAAGGGTGGCCTGCTAGAACATGGTTTACACGCTGCTGCTCGAGCCCAATTCCTAGCTGGCCCTGCCCCCAGGCTGTCACAGAGCTCAGGCAGCACAGCCTCTCGCTGACGGGCAGAGGAGGGGAGGTCGGGGAATGGAGCCCCCCGCCCCAGCCCAGGCCGCCAAGTCCTGGTCTGCCCTGCTGCAGGGAGTCTAGAGGAATCCCCCCTCTCCCACCTGGCCAGAGGTGCTTGGCTCAGGTACTGCCACAAGTGGGAGTGGGGAGCAGACCCCTGATTGGTGCCTCCCCGTCAGGGGTTTCACTCAGTCCAGGACATTCCTATTCAGGGAAGCTGAGGAGAATCTCCCTTTCCCTTGCTCTGCAGCCACTGCCTCTGAGCCAAGCAGCCCACCAGCCATGTGGGAAGGGAGTGAGAAGGGAGGGGAAAACCACTCTTCTTCCAGGGAGGAAGCTCCCCACCCCCACCAGGCAGGGGTGTGGGCAGGCACTCAGTCCGGGCAACTGTTCCCCACTCCCACCTGTTGGGGTGGGTCTAAGCCACAGCTTGGTCCGGGTGCACAAAGGAAGGGGAGAGGGAAGAATCCCCATATAGCAAAGCAGACCAGGGCTTGGAGGGCCCCAGGCCAGGCCAGGCCAGGCCCCACCCCCGATGGGGGCTCCCACCACATGGCCTGGCATGTGGATGGGAGCTCTTCAACTCCCTGCAGTGGGGACAGCAGGGGGTTGGGGGCATGTGCTTGGCAGACAAGTTAGGGAAGGCCTCCACTTGGCTGGGCTCAGCAATAGCCAGCAGACTTGAAGGTCTGCTCTAGTGCCCTCTGGCTTCTGGCCTGGGCCACTGCAGGCATCTGGCTGCCTTTCACAGCTGAAAAGTGAACATCAGTTCAGTTTATCAGTCCGATCTACACAGCAAGAAACCTGCAACAATTGAATTGATTTCGTCTTGTGTTTTTTGACTGTCTGTACTTAGCTGAAGAGTACACCAGAACCAGTTTGCATTTACTCATTTCAATTTTTGAAGAACAAAGACCTAAGCAACATTACTATCCTCATATAAAGTAACAACACATCACTTATTTTCCCTCTTGATGAATGACAGGTATTCAAAAGAAACCCATAACTAGCTAGAAAATGCATTACTAAACATACCATATTGTTCCAATAATAAACACACTCAATTTATATGCAAGGGCAGCTTATGTTAGGCCCTTGACAATCCTGACAGTTAAACTTGGAATAATTTTGTGCATGAAATAGTCATTTTAAGTGCTTATTTGAATTTCCTGTGGGATTTTGTAAAATAAATAAAAATTCAATGGCTCTGCATATATTTATTGATTTCTATTCAGAGAAAAGGCTGCATTTCCTAACACTGAACCTGAAAATGCAGGTTCAGTTTGCATTTGGAACAAATAAATTACCTTTCCTTTACATGTTAACTAATAATAATAAGCCCAGTCAAGCCCACATCAAATCATAATGTTGCTAACTTGCAATTGTACAGTCTCTTAATACTGGGGTTTTCTTCAGTTCCCTGTTCTTTAACAAATATAACAATGGGGACAACACAGCACTTAGAAGAAATGAGGAAAAGAATTTTAAACACATTACCTTTAATGTCAACATGTTAAAAGCAAATAAGCAGTAAACAGGACTTAAAAATAGAATTCATGGGTTTTGTGTAATAGTGTTGGCAATGGTAAATCACCGTAATATTTTGTAAGAAATGTATATATGTAAAAAAAAAAAAATTGATATTTAAAATGTTATAAGCATTCTATACCTGTCAGGAATCTCTCCCTTTCTTTTCCATTCAAAGGTTTCTTAGCTGTGGCTGCTTCATCTTCAACAGTAGCCACGTAGTCTAGAAGTCTGGACACCAACATTACAACCCAGCTGATCATTGGAATGTCCAATACCCCTTAAATAAACAGATTTTAGGTGAAATATAAGCAATATAGTTAGGCTTTGAAACAACAAGATCAAGATGGGCTCAAACAATCCAACACAGACATCATCATGTACACAGTGGTAGGTAATAAAGGGTTCCATGTACAAAAGACCTGCACTCATGAATTATTGTTTGAGATCTAGGAAAATACAGAATGGAGTGGGAAGGAAGAAATCATTAACAGGTTTATATCTGAAAGCAAAGAGCAGAACACTTCCAGTGGAAAGTAGAAATCAAACATACTCCTTTCACTGTTACTATCTAGATAAATGACAACAGCCAGACCCAGCAAGAAGCCTTAATTACGAACCACAGAAATAAACTGCCCAAGGTCTCACACTACTTTGTGAGCACCTGCTCAAATAATCTGGGATAATTTTCTGACATCTGGTCTCCCAATAGAAAAAACCCTACCCAAAACCATGTGAACAGACATTTGAATGCTGAGGCCCTGAAGAGCGGAGAGCTTGCAGTGCTGACACTGTGCAACCAGGGGGTACCCTGTGCACACATCTCAGTGTGCTCTGCAGACTCCCTTAGTCTGCTTAGAGACAAATGGCAGAAGTGCATGGGCAACCCTAACTGGCTGACCCAGACTACCCAGGGCCTACCTGTTTCTCTGCATCACAATATGTGGATTGTGGAGGGGGCATGTTCTGCTCTCTGCTGGAGCAGCAGAGCCTAGAGAGCAATATTTGTTTCCCTGGGGATGTGGAGGGTGATGCTGGAGCACTATGTTCTCTTCTGAGAGAAGCCAAAGCATGTACAGACAATCATTCTCCCAGAAGAGTTGTTCCCAGGCTATTTTTCTCCTGGTGCAATTATTTTTACTCGAGAGAAAAAGCCTGAACACCTGTACACTCATGGTTTCTCCTACAAGAGCAGAGACTCTCCCAGGAAAAACTGAACATCTGTATGAGGCCTGTCAGTGGTCAAGCAATAATATTCGGACTCTTTGATGTCTTTGTCTAATACTCTGCCCACTGGAACACGCTGACCTAGCCCAAAGGATGTGAGGACAGAGACAAAGTGGACAAAGGAACAGAAACCACTGGGAAGAAGGGCTGTAGATTAGAGACAGGAGGTAGACTATTACTGTTGATAACTGCTGTTGCACATCTGCCTGGTTTTTAGAATGAACAAAGTGGAGGTTGATAACAGTATCTAAATGGGATTCTATTTCCACGTACTTTTCTACCATTTTTTCAGTCTCTTAAATCCCAATATGCCCTTCTAGCCTTTAAACTGTTTCTCTCAATATTCTCCCTTTTTCTTCCCATTCCCATTTTTAGCACTCCTCCACTCAGCAGAGTCACCTTTTCACATCCCTCCTCCTATTATTCTCCTGTGTAGTCTCTCTGACTCTTGGCTCAATCCTTCTGGCCCTTTTCATTACTAGTTTCTTGGTTCTTTTCTCACTTTCTGTTTGATACTTTTTACACATTCGACTCTCTCCTTCTTGGTGCTTTCATTGTACATAGTCATTACATGGCTTAGTGCTAACTCCTTGTAATCCAGGAAGCAGCAAGCTGGACAATGAAGAGAGACAAAGCTTCAGAGCTTGTAAAGTCCTCTGTGAGTACAAATGGTGATACCAGAAACATGGAATGACCTGGAAGTTAGAGAGAGGAGGCAGATGGAGGCTGAGAAGTTGCAAAGCCTAATCAGGATCTGTACACTCAAGAGAAGGTCTGGCAGACTGATGAGGAACAAGAGAACAATTCCAGCTACACTGCTTTGTTTATTCTGGGGGACTGTAAGGGAATGAGTAAAAGGAGGAAGAGAGTACCAGGTGGCTTTCTGCCAAGCTCGCACACCTATAATTTCAACACTGATGAGCCTTCTTTAAGTTTGTAAGCATATATGGGTTAAGAAACACCCCAAGTTTTAAAACGGTTCATAAACCTTTAAGATAATTTCCCCCTCAGAACTTGTCATGAATTAGAGACAAACGCACTAAGGTCTATTAACTTTTGAGAATAGATCTTTCTAGAATTTTTAGAGATCAAAACAGTTACATTTTATAGTTTCACAGTAGTTAGGGGTCAGAAGGGACCTGAATAGATCATCTAGTCTAACCCCCTGCCACTGGTTGGAGCACACGCTGGAAATCACACGACCCCAGACAGGTGTTCATCCAGCCTCTTTTTGAATTTACCCAAGGTAGGAGTGAGGACCACTTCCCTAGGAAGTTGGTTCCAGATCCTAGCTACCCTGACAATAAAATAGTGCCTCCTAATCTCTAACCTGAACCTATTATCCAGCAGCTTCTGGCCATTGTTCCTCGTCACCCCAGGTGCTGCTGGGGGGAGTAGGGCTCTTCCTATTTGCTGCCAATCTCCCCTAACAAGTTTGTAAACAGCCACCAAATCCCGCCTCAGCCTCTGCTTGCTGAGGCTGAAGAGGTTCAGGTCCCTCAGCCTCTCCTCATAGGGCCTGCCCTGTTGCCCTCCAACCAAGCAGGTGGTCCTCCTCTGAACCCTCTCAAGGCAGGCTACATCCTTCTTAAAGCGCAGTGTCCAGAACTGGATGCAGTACTCCAGTTGAGGCCGGACCAATGTCACGTAGAGGGGGAGTATCATCTCTCTGGACCGGCTTGAGATGCATCTTTGGAGAAAGTCCAAAGTATTTGGACTTTAAAGTAATTTAAAGCAAGTATATTCAGAAAAAATACACTCGTTTAGCAGTGTGTGTAAGGGTAGCTAAGCAAAATGTCTTTTATTCTGCACACTCTATTCAACTTCTAACAGCCATTACTCTGGGTGAAATCAAATTCAATTATTTTCAGTTAACATGTGAGGCGCTGGATGTTTTTGACTAGGACTTGAAAATTTGGTCAGCTTTCTACAGCTGTCTGAAAAACAGTCTAGAAAACTGTTAATGCTATGTACACATCCTAACTGAACTAAAAAAAAACAACACATGGATTGTGTTCAAAATTTCAAGAAAGAAAATCATTTTGGGCAAAGACCAAAAATGTGAAATTTCCAACAAAGATGAAGATTTACAAAAATTTGAAATGTGTATGGAATAGGATTCTGACATGGCCTAAATGGCACCTATAATAGCAGATGTGATCGGTTCCTAGTTATTAAAATACAGCCTTTACCAAAAGTCTGTCTTTACTAATTTGCTAGCTTATGTTGAATTTTAATAATATAGCACCTAACGTTAATGTACTACCTTCAGTACGTCTGTGCACAGGTAAATGAGGTTGTAGAGGCGACAGCAAGTTATCCAAGAGATTAAGTAAACTTTCCAAGACACCACTGTTGCTAAGGGATCTTTGGCCGATGCAGGAAAGTAACATGAAGACCCTAAAAATAAAAAATATTTAGAACTCAAAATTTCTCTTCACTTAGCATTCCTATAAACTGTATTTAAATGGAAGCAATACTTTTTGGAATATATATCAAGAAATATGTTGTTATAATAAAAGTAGCAAAATGGAAGTGAAAATAAATTGACAGAGGTCTACAAAAATAAGCATGGTTCAATTCGTAAAAATCACAGGAAAAATGTCATATTTTAAAATTTACAGTTTCTCATTTTAAACCTCAAGAAATCAACAGTCTCTTTCATTAGAAACATGCAGAGCATCCCTATCCATGGACTTTCTCCATCAAAAATTGACCAATTTTGTCACCTATATAATTTGGCTCCACATCTATACATTAGAGAGACATTGTTTACAATGCTCAGTATTAAGAATATATGGAAGTGTAGTCAGACTGTTCTTATCCATCTGATTACCTAGTCTAAACCATATATAGCAAATGTAAATGAACTCTTTTCAATTTAAAAAGTTTGTTGTAATTGACATGAACAACACATCCTTCATAGTTTCTCAAAGAAACATTTACCCATTTACCTGACCAAAGATCAGGGATCACAGGGTTTGGAAGTGACTAGTGGTGCACCGATGGAGATTTTGGGGGCCGATACCAATCTGCTGCCCAGCCGGAGCGGGTGTGAAATGAAACCGCAGCTCGTGGGGGCGGCAGCTCCCACCACTGCTTGAGCCCCCAGATCTACATGGGGTGGAGCAGACGGGCTGTAGCCGGAACTGCACGGAGCTCTTTTTGCTGGGGGCTGGGCTCAGAGAGGGTGCTGGCAGTACTGGGAGGGGGCTGCAGCCATCCCAAATTTCGTTGCAGCTCCACTCCCAGTGCTGGCATTGCCAGCCACCCGGAGCAGTCCCGGATCAATGCCCCGCATCTACCGATGTGCCAGGAAGAGCCAGGGCTGTGCCGGGTGGCTGGCTGTGGTGGTGCTGGAAGCAGAGCTGCAGCGAAACTTGGGGTGGCTGCAGCCCCCTCCCAACGTTGCCAGCGCCCGCTCTGAGCCCAGACCACAGGGAAAATAGCCTTGCACACCTGCTCCAGCCTGCCTGCCCCACCCCGTGCAGATCAGGGGCACATGCCCCCGTGTGCCCTCCCAGGCTGCAAGCAGCAGTAGGAGCCACCCCCCACCCCCATAAGCCACAGCACTACCTATGCCCCGCCTGGCTGGGCACTGCCTACCCCTTCTCCCGCCCTCACCGCAGGGCACATAGATCTGTCCCCCCATCCTCCTTCCCTCCCACCACACAGACTTACCAGCTGGAAGCAGCTCTCTATGCTGCCAGCTCTGCTCCTTGCTGCCTGTATGCTGTTCTGCAGCTGCGCGCAACACAAGGTTTATTGGCCAAATCATCAGCCCCATCAGGCCGATTTCCAATATAGCCAATTTTCTTTATATTGGCACCAATCCAATATCATACCGATGTATCAGTGCACCTCTAGAAGTGACTTTAAAAAAACAGCACTACACACTAAGTTCACTGATAGTGTTACTCCAAATTTAACACCAGAAGTTTCCCATTTGACTCCTAAAAAACCCAAGAGGCGTGTCTACACATGCAAGCATGTGCATTTGCAGCAGCTCAAACAGAAGTGCAAATTTGAGCCGGGGCTTTTTGCTTCAGCGCACGTGCTCAGACGTGCACTTTGGTGTGGAGCAAATTGTGCCACTTGGGGCAAAATAACCCTGCCTGGCTCCTCCCAGATCTGCAGCCAGGGAGAGCTAGAGCCCAGGGCCAGCAGCTGTGCTGGCCCCAGCAGTATAAAAAGCTGCCCTGTCAAGTAGCTCAGGGCTACTAGCTCTCAGGAACTTCTGGGGCCCAGCCAATTGGTACCTGGGGACACTACCCCTTGTGCCAGCTGGACTGCTGAAGCAGCCCTGAGAGTTCCCTGCACCCTTTACCCACTGCAGCAGTCTGGCGGTGGGGGCTGCTGCCTGGCTGTGACCTGCTGCGCACCTATCAGACCCGGATGGGGACTGCACAGCCAGTGGAGGCATCTGCTCCTCTGGGCCAGCTGCCAGTGGACTGTGGTTGCAAGGTTGGCCTTTGTGTGGCACTACTGCCATTTTGCCCCCTGCCTGGCCATCTGGGCAGCTATCGCCCAGAAGATGTTCTGGGTGTGGTGGCCTGCTTTGAATTGCCAAAACATATCCTCCTGGCCCCATTTGCCCAGGAGGTCAGCCACAGCCAGATGGGTCCAAGGTGCCA
>NW_005841901.1:3708487-3709614 GCF_000455745.1 Alligator sinensis | reverse complement strand
CGGCCCCCTCAATGGCTGACCCACCCAGCCGCACACCCCAACTTGTACCTCCAGGCCCCTATGGCTAACCCCACAACCCCAGGCACCATCACTTTAAAAACCCCCCAGAAAAAAACCCAGAAAAAAAATGGGGAAAAAAAGCCTCTGCTTACCTTAGAAGCAGGGGTGGGGGGGCTCCAGGGCCTCCAGGCAGAGTCCCCCTGGACAGCACAGGACAACAGGGGGGCAGCAGGGGCTGTCACCGTGCCCCACACTGTGCGGGCGGGGCCCCAGTCAGCCAGACAGGGCAAGTTTGCAGCGTGGGGAACGTTTTGCCGTACCTGCGTGTGCCTATTGCCCTGCCTCAAAGGGGTTTGAGGCGGGGCAAGATGAACGTGTGCGCTCATCTGGACATGCCCAAGGGCAAGGGGCAGTTAAGGTGCCAGAAGTTTCACAGCTGTAAGCAGTTAAAAATGAACTGGTTTTACTGTTGCTAGACTATTTGTAATTAACTTATCAGAGTCTGCACACAACAATGAAGCAGCTGGATATTTATGCCTTTCATTCTAAACTAGGGGTAGGCAACTCCCAGCAGAGATGCCAGAGTATGGCGCACACAGGCATTTTGCTTGGTACATGCGCTTCGGGGTGGACAGCACAGAAGGGGCCAGGGCTGCACTGCTACAACAAAGACCAGGCCCCTCACACTCCTCCGCTGTCTGCCCCGGCATGCCAACATCTTACAAGTCAAGGTTGCGGGCATTTTTGACACTACCCAAGAACATTGCTGACCCCTGTTCTAAGCATTTTTACCTATTTTTCTGAAGAGAAAAAACCCAGTAATCTGAAAATATCCAAAGCGACAAGTACAGTTTCAAGGGTCAACCTTTAATTTTTTTTAAGAATTTGGTTTGTCAGCTTTAGGCTTTTACTCCCACACAAACTTCCGGCTGTGTCCCTACTGCTTTTCAACCTCATTCTTACCTCCTGAACCACTAGTAACTGAGAGCTCTCAGATGAAAACCTATTTAAGCCTCGCAAAGGACAAAACAGCTCATGTCACTGAAGCAATCTCTCAATTTGCCAAGAGCCACAGTCCAGTCCAAAAGCAAAGACTGGTGTCATCATCATTACCTCACAAATGTGAA
>NW_005841901.1:3675747-3708477 GCF_000455745.1 Alligator sinensis | reverse complement strand
GTGGGTTGGGGGGGGGGTGGTTTTTTTTTTTTTTTTTTTTTTTTAAGTGCGCAGATTTACTTCTTTGGAAACATTTTCAAGTGAGTGGACTGGAGGAGACGTGATGGGCACCATTCAGTCCTAATGGATAACCAGATAGCTAGATGATTTTAGGAAAGATCACTGGAAAGAGTATCTTGTATTAACATGCGAAGCATCATTATTTTAAGTAAGTCAATGAATTATAAAAGCTTATTAAAAGCCAATCCCATTCAATGTTCATTTGGTACTAACCCAGCACCCATCACTCACTCTAAACCCTAGCTCCCTCACCCAGCTATCCATAGATACACAGTCATCATGACAATTAAGACAAGTGTAAATCAGGATTTTTTCTTCTCTAGTTCTTTTCAAAATTGAGAACTCTACCCATTATCTAAAACATTTCCTGAACTTCTGAAATTGATCAAATGAAGACATACCATCAAGTTAACTTTAATGACCTCACTTTACTGAGCTAGACTGCTGTGATTATTTGTAGCAGTGTTTAGCCCAAGAAATAAGACAGGCAAAAGGCAGGGTAGATTTGCACCTTACAAACTAACTAAATCAGAGACACACAGCATAAGTTCTTGTAAGCGATGTTTCCTTCATCAGATGTTGTCAAATACGTGTCTCTACAAATAAAGAGCAAGGTATCCAGAACACACATTTGTCAGGATTGGTTTAGGAAGCTAAAGCAAGCTTTTTGTCGGACTAGCGAACCCTTGAGGCATCTCCCAAACCTTTGATTCTATCCCTGCTGAGAGAGCTAATAAAGACAATCACTATTTTTCTGATAAATATAGATTCTGAGTTCAAACATAAGTCACTGGCTGATCTCGTATGAACTGGTTTCAGAACAATAAGTTCTCTGGTTTTAAGTCCCCAAGGACCACCCTGCAAAGGCCTCACCCAACAGGAGGAGTTTATGACTGTTTAAAGTTTGACATGCACATTTCTTAGTCTTAGGCCCCTGCCAGACTTGCAAGTAAAAACACAATGGGATCTGATATGTGATCCACACAAAATCATGCTTCCTACCATACCACATATACATGGCAGGAGGCGTGATTGTGGGATTGTGCATTAGATACTATCATGCCTTATTCCCTGATCCCTGGCTCCCCCAAGCACTGGCAAGTAACAGCTCCCCTTCTGGCACTGGCATCATCAACTAGAACTCTTGAGTTCTCTGGTATTAAGTGCCCCGGGCTAAGAAGATAATCAAAAAGCTCGAGGCTGAGCAGATTCAGTCTTTGCACGTTAGTCTAAACTGCAGAAATGAAACTGAGAAACAACTGGATAGATATTCACTTTTGATTCAGAAAATACAGCCACATGCCTGCAATGGCTCAGGCCAGAAGCCTGGGATGCTACAGCATGGCTCTGTAGCCATCACGGGTTGTGTGTTCGCTTCCTCTTCCTGCTGCTCCCAAGGTCTCTGGGATTTCCAGTCCAATCACAGCAGCAGGACTCTGCAGAGCTGCTCATCACTTTCTCTTCCTGCTTTTATGCATTTCTGGGATTTGTAGTCCATAGTCACAGCCAGCAGTAAGTTTAGCAGGGCAGGACAAGTGTGTACTCAGGGGAAGGGGGGGGTTAAGCCCCCTCCTTGGCATCAGACTCCAGCTGGGGTTTGCGGGGGGTGTCAGTCCCTCTCTTTTCCTTGGCCTGGGGCAGAAGTTTCATAAACCAGTTTAACCCAAATCAGTTAAATCTGATACTACATTCAACCAGGTTTACCTTAAACCAGTTTCAGCCATTTGAAACTGGTTTATGTGCACTGAGCTTCTGTTGTGTTACAGGTTTAAACCAGTTTCTGATCACTTAAACCAGTCTGTGCGCAACTTCTGTCCCTAGCCCCATGGACCATCCTGCAAAGGCCACTCCCAGCAGGAGGAGGAGTTTCATATGACTGTCTCAAGTCTGAGGTGACATTTATGAGTTTCAGTTAAGGGACAATTTAATGCAATTTATCTAATCTCCTCTAAAGAAAGTTAAGGCTCATTCTAGGCTGTTGTGGACAGTGTCAAGTTAAAGCCAATGAACTTTGCCTCAAAAAGTGTCTTATAATGAAGCATGGAAGACCAAACTGAGCCCTTAAAGACTTCATAGGGCCAAAACCCCCTTTATACACAGTTAAACTAAAATAAATGAATAAAACAAAGAACAGATAGTGTCATTGAAAGACGCAATGGAATTTCTCCTTACTACTTCCTAAATACAAAATTATACATGGCGGCTTCAGTTATACCCCCAACCTCCTCACACGTCTTTAAACCCAGCACACAAGGATGCAGACAAGCTGTCCACAGAGCCCCACCATCAGCTACTATTCAGAAAATTTTGAAAGTATTCACTTTCACATTGGAGATCCACACTGGTAATGCTCTTAAAAATCATTTGCAAGACTTCATTTACAACTAATAAATGTTCTGCCTTGCAGAAAAAATGAAAAGTAATCTGTATCTAATTTGCAGTACCTCATGGCCAAGACAAATCTCTTTTAAAATTATATTTAAAAACAATTTTAGTGGTTGAATACCAAGTAGTAGTAATTATTTTTTGAATTCTAATTTTATAAAAGCCTTAGTCTGTCTGTCGGTTGGTTTGTAACGCTTTATTCACACTCTGATTGGTTATCTGAAACAACCAGAGTGATCCCAAGAGTGTTCCAGACAGGAGGCGGCAGCAGTGCAGCCCCGCGCCACCATGATGTTGGTGATGGAGTGGACCAGCGATGCTGGCTTCACCCCGCCTCCCCTCGGCCCTGCTCCCTCAAGACGGAGGTGGCATGGGGTGCTGCCCGAGGGGAATGGAGGGGCAAGCTTCCTCCCTTCTCCTCCCCCACTCCTGGGAGGCGGCAGCATGGGGTGCTGGTGGCACAGTGCTGGCTTTGCGCCCCCGCTCTTGCCTTGCCACAGCCGGGCTCCAACAAAAGCCGGCAGCGAGGGGGAGGTGGCGGGGAGGGAAGCAGAAAGGGGAAGGGGGGCACAATAGCAGTTTGCCAATGCTGCCGCCAGGCCCAGAGAACAGCTGGGGGGGGAGGGAGTTGCGCATGGCTGGATGCGCAGTGGTGGCAACGTGGGGTGCTGGGTGGCAACTGCGGCCACTGCGTGCAAGCTTTTCCCACCTCAGCCATGCCTGGGAGGTGGTGGCGCCACGGGGTGCAGCACCGGGGGGGTGCATGGAGCCAGAGGCAGAGCGGCAGCAGCGCGGGATGGTGGGTCATGGCACTCCATCCCACCCACCCCCCAATCATTCTTGACAGGCAATTGGCTAGTAATTCAATAATTAATGAATGATTTTCAATATTACCTTATTGAATTTAATATTTTTATGTTCCTCCAGACGCACAACACAATCACTAATTTGGGTGGTAGTTTTTTTTTAATGAACGGTTTAAGTTATATTAAAGGACAACGAACACCAGAAAAACAACCTCCCTCCCCCACATCTTGTACATTTTCAGTGCATCTGGATTTGTACTGCTAGCTAATAAAAGTAAAAAACCCACAAATCATCATCCTGAGTATTAGTTAAGAAGCTAATATTTTCCTACAAAATTAAGTGATTTGTATTTGGTAAATGATATAACATATCCCAATAATACAGCAGTCTTACCTGTCTTGGGGGAAAATGAGAAGTTGCTCTGAGTTGTACAATTCCTGCAGAACATTAGATAGAAATTGTCCCCACCATCTTTCTCCACCACACAGCTGAACAAGCAGAAGGCCAGTATGCAATCGTATCTTTGGAGTCCCACTGATACACAAGTGCTTAAATAATTCTTCACAAGCTTGTGCATGAAAGGTACTTTGGAGAACTACAGGCACTGCATGCCCTTTTAAGAAAAAAACAAAGTAATAAGAACTTTTAATACTGCAGAACAAAGACATATCAAGTTATTACATGTATTTATGATACATGATATACTAATGATTAGAAAGTGTATCCAATCTAAGATACATTCACAAGTCAAATGCTCCCTTTCCCAAAACTTGTACAAGAGATTTACATTTACTTTAATTATGCTTAATAATTTTTGTTTTTTTCATAAACTGGCTTTGCCTTCAAGAACGCTAGCAAAGCAAACTCAGAGTTAGAAAGGTGCCAATTATTTTCTTAATTACTTGTTAGATTTTCTATCTTATCTAAGGAAAAATGTGATTATTCCACACTAAGGTTTAAAAATAAAAAGAAAAGCTTGAGTCCCATTTTCAGAAATGATTCAAACAACTGAAAACTTAAGTGCCTTAATCACTTTGGAAAATTTCACCCTAAGTTACATTTTGGTCATGACATTGTTACACTAAATCTGGTGACAACATAAAACCGTGTGATTTGCTAGTTATATCTTATTAAATAGCATACATAATTGTATTGACCAACAGCCTGGGAAAAAAGCATGATCACTTAAGTTATATGAGACTCAATTTTCAATAAAATATCAATTAAGCTAAGTGAGAAAACTGTTTCCACAGCTAACATACATACACACACACACACACACACACACACACCTTGTTCAACAAGACTACAGAAATGTGTGTGTGTGTGTATGCGCGCACACACACACACACACACACACACACACACACACAATTATAACCCACTGGCAAGAATGTCATTGCAAACACACAAAAATATAAATTTTAAAAGAATACTAACCATTGGAAGAATGAAGTAAGCTAAGTAAAGTATCCAGTAAATATCTGATGATGGTGCGTAACTGTTCTGTGGATGACATTTGAATCAGCTCTTTTGGATCAGATTGTTCTTTCAGTGTCTTCCTACTTGCACCTAAAGCTACTTTGAGTCTCTGCACAGCATGATGAGCCAAATTGAGTTGAAGCTGAAGCTGAATGCAGTCCTGATAAGCAGAAAACACTCTACTGTCTTCTTCTACTGCCTTATCTGGCTTTCGTAAGAAATACTGGGCATTGTTTGCACTGTTGAGTGGGGGCAAGTCAATGCTTTGCAAAAGGATTTCCAATCTATGACAAGCCAAGTTGTACCTAAAGGAGAAAAATTCCAGCACAAAAAATCAACTGAAATCTATAAAGATCAACACACTAATGAATTCAATAGCTAGAAACATGCTCAGTTGCCTTTATATTCATTATAAAGAGACACCAAAAATTAATAGTTTTGGTTTTGATAACACTACACAGTTTTTGTTGCATCATCTGCATTAGATTACAAATCCTCTTAGCAGTTTGATTTTTTCTTCAATTCCTGGAAAAAGGCACATTATGACACTCTAGGCGTTTTAAGTTAGAAAAAGTTTATTAAATATTTGTGTACATGTCTTCTAACCTGCATTGTATGTCTTCTTGCAATGCAACCATCATTGTTAAGTGTTGGTCAATTTCTGGCTGGTTTGCAGCTTCACCTTCTCCTCTGAGGGGATCATGCATTAACTTCAGTTCATTTTCAAATGGCAAGATATAGGTATGACCATAGTAAAATCCTAAAGGGATTTTGGCTCTAGCGTTTGTACTACCATATCGACCAATAACGGTAATCTGAAAGATAATGCAACTTTTATTGTAGTAGAATGGTTTAAAAACATGCAAAGCAAAAATAAGGAGAAGCATTAATAGCAATACCTTAACTAACATTCAGTCTGAAGAAAGCTTAATGGCAGTAAAAACTTGTAATACAAAGAATGAAGTTTAGAAGAGACAACAAGAAACAAAGAACAATAATTACAGGACAGAATTTTTTATTAATTTTCGGCCCACTCTCACCTTCATGAACCTACAAACTGGTGGTGGCAATAAATCGTGCAGAATGAGCGAGTGTGTGCTTATATCAGTAGCAACTACCAATCGCCTTCCATCCACTTCTTCTCCTAAAGTCCAAATGTCAATTGACAAGGAAGCCAAGTCCCCACAAGTGGGAATCAATACATCCGTCAACAGTATAGGTCTGCCAAAATCTAATGTCACAAACCTTCTTGCTCCTAATGAAAAATTAGGATAAGTTAAAAGCCAATCAAAAGACAGAAGTACAAACCTAAAAACCTGGGATATCATTTTTCTGCAGTTCTGAAAGACTATATTTTTTAGAACTTAAGCTGCATAGCAAGACACCTTGATTTTGAAGGGAAGCCTGAAGAAAAGGAAAAATATTCTATTGAGGTGAGTTAGCAGCAGCTAGGGATCTGCCAGCCCTGCAGGCCAGTTGGGCCCACAGTCTGACCTAGCATGCCCACTCCAAGCCATGCAATGAGCCGGGAACCTGCATGCTGGTTCCAGAGTTACGTGACAAGTCAGACCCAGTGCACCCAGTTCAGGACCATGTACTGCCTAAAAGGCTGCATACTGAGCCTGGGACAGCATGCCACGTCTGAAATGGTGTGCTGTCTCTGGAGTCGCATGCAAGGTCTGACTCTATTCACTGCCTCCAGAGCTGCATGCCTAGCCCAGGACCATGAGCTGGCTCCAGAGCCAAATGCTGGCTCCAACCCCATGTACTGACTCCAGGGTCATGCGCTGAGCCTGGGACTATGACGCAGGGATGGAATGACTTGTAGTAACTTAAGTAGCACTTGGTCCCAGACTTGGCGCACAGCCCCAGGGACAGAGCATAGGGCTCTGGATTCAGCACACTGGGTCCAACCTGGCACGTGGCCCAGGAGCCAGCATGCAAGGTCTAAACTGGCACTCCAGGTTGAGGGCCATGTGCCAGGTTAGACCCAGCATGCCAAGTCTGGCTACACATCAACCCTAAACATCACCCCAATCTGGCACATGGTTGGGAAGAGGAGGTCCCCCCAGGTACAGAAATGGGGGGGAGGAGGGGGGGAAGGGAGAGGTGAGCAAGGAAGCAGTGGCAGTGTTAACTGCAAGGCTTCCAGAGCCTTAGCAATTAACGCTGCCACTGCTTTGCCTTCCCCCTCCCGCCCTCCCCACACCAATTTTCTGGATCTCTGGGGATCCCTTTCCCTTGCATATACTGAGCACCCCAATTTTCCCTAGCTGGTTTGGGGAAAAAGATGGGAGTTATAACCCCCCCCAAACTCAGTAAATATAGATCACTGAAGTGTTTCTGAGCTAGTCCTGATACTAGCAAATACTGTACTCTCTCACATACAACATGCACCATCCCCCACCAAAACTCAGCTGCTGGATACTGAAACGTGCATTATATGCGAGAAACATGGCAAGAAGTTTCTGCTGCTCTGGGTGAAAATTGTAAAATCTGCAGCAATCCATTGGGAGCAAAACAATGAGCAGGGTAGGGGTAGGTACCCTAGAGCTACTGCTATACAGTTTCTGCAAGAAACTATCCTTTTCCCCTCCTTGATTCTGCTTTTCAAAACAAAGTGTATATCTTACTCATAGAGAAAAAAGGTACTAAGACCAAGACATTTCAGAACCACTGTTTTATAAACCAGTTCATGAAGCAATCAAACTTGTGCCTCTTGAAAAAAGGCTTTTTGTTCCAGATTTATATAAAATTCAAAATTAAGAAAAAAGGTCTAAGATAGAAGAGGCATTTTAAAAATATGGCTAAAGGTTTACGAAGAGAAAAAATACTTTGTCTCTTTTCACATGCTCTCAATAAAAATATTTGCCTGCTCCATGCTCTAAAGCCTTACAGGTTAAATAAGAAGTTGCTATGAAAATATTTGTGAATTTATGACAGGAATGAAGTATTAAAAGTTCCTATCTAGCATCTTTTCCTCTAGTACTTTTTTCATCTTGGTTATCAGGCATCATTGGATACTGAGGTTTGCATTGGCATATGACAGCAACATAAAAACAAATGCATGTTTTATTTACAAAGGAAAATGAAACTGTAGCTAGACTACTAAGTTAAGTGACAGAAAATATACCGGCCCTTCCCCTTCCACCAATTAGACAATCACTCACACAAAATTGATATTAAGAGTTCTGGTTTACCTGAGTGCATACGCTCTATAATTATGGACTGATGAGGCGGAGGTTGAAGAAAATGTGAAGCATGAGAAATTGCAAGAGCAAGGCCAGATCCAAGTGGAT
Organism: Alligator sinensis; assembly: GCF_000455745.1. NCBI lineage: Eukaryota > Metazoa > Chordata > Crocodylia > Alligatoridae > Alligator > Alligator sinensis. Next base: position 3,700,444 of record NW_005841901.1, on the reverse strand, counting down.
TCTGAAGGGGAAACACCAGTAAAAATTATTAAAATCTCTACTATTTTGTAGCTAGCTTTTCTTAACATAAGTCTACAAGAAAGAAAACATATCAGCCCCTTGCAACTTACAGGTTTGAAATTCCTGTGTCACTTGTACTTTATTTTCAATTAGTATGCACTATTTGGAAATACTAACTACTGTTTTCAAAGGATTGATTATGCTAATTCCTAAGTAAGAAACTTTAACATAATTTGGCACACTGTATATCTGGCCTTGCTATAATCAAAACAGACAAAGTCTGCCTAAGCTTTGGTTACCTGTTGGTCTAGTAGAGTTAAGCACACATGTTTATGTAGTCAACAGCACACAAGGGAGTGATATGGCCAGCATTATGTTCAGTCACCTTTGCCTTCTCAGACTGAATGACCAAGAACCCGTTTATGGCTCAGTCAACTGGGGACAGCTTTCAGCATTAGTCCAGAGTACAAATCAAACTCATGCCTCTGGATCCATAGCAAGACACCTTACAAACTTTTCTGCCACCCCATTCCTGTTTGCTATAATAGGCCATATTACAGCAACCTATTATTAGCTCTTAGTGTTAAATCTAGTGGCTATACCTTCACATAGAAATAGTAGAACATACCCAGCTTCACTAGCCAGTCAAGTAAAAAAAAAAAGTACAAGAAAGTTAAGTCCTGATAAATCAAGACGGACCTCACTTCCATGAATAGTCTAATTACCGTTCTGGATTTGTTTGCATTCTTGTTATGTGCAGCAAGATTAACTGTTGGGGGATCAATGACTGAGCCAGGGAAAAGTTGAGCAAGCTCTGCATTGATAACAGCAGAAACAGCCTCATTGGGTGGAGTCAAAGGTGGAGTCATAAACAGTGGTGTTGTTTTTGGAGTGGGTGGAATGACATCTGAAGGATGGATGAAGAACCCTGGGGCTGCTACTGGGTTAGAAGGCACAGAGTTGTGAACAGGGCCAACTGCTGATGCTGCTGCTGCAGCTGCTGCTGTTGTCTGATGTAGTTTTGCTTCCAGCTTAGCTTTCTGCAGAAAAAAAATTAAAGTAATATATGAAGAGAACAGCAACGCAGCCTCTGAATGGATCAGTAACATGCACTACAGACACAGTAAAACTAGAATATAAACCTTCAGCCTTTATTTTAAGCTAGACTTTAATTGAAAGCACCACATTCATCATTTAGGTAGTTACGTACCAGTACCTGAAAAATGGAATGGCCTTTAATTTGATAGTTCCTGCTTTAAAATATAGCAATTAGTCCAAAAATTTAAGGAAAATTTATAATGGCATAAAACTTATGACTTAATTTAAAATAAAGCCAAAGTGCATGCAAATTGATCACTTCTCCTTTTAAGAATGTTTTCTGTCCGTTATTAATGGCAACTGCTGTTTTAATTCTAGTGTAGTTCCTTGGCTATTCTGATTTTTTGCTTGTTAATAGAACTCGTCATTAATTTTTATAAAGGATATGAATCCATTTCCTCACCACCAAATCTCACATGTACACCACACGAAAAACAAAATGCCACAAATTTGAAAGGCTACAAGGAATACATTTTCATGCTTAATGCAAGTCATCCTTTTGCCCACAGCTATGCCCTCCTCACAAAATATTCTCTGACAATGAGGGAGGGAAACGGTACGGCTGTGTAACTTTTTTCAGCTTTTGAAGTTGAGAGACAGCATAAAAAATAGCCAAATAGCCTCCAACCTGTTGCTGAAGCTTCAAAAGCTGCTGCTGTTTCTCTTGCAGCACCTGGAGCTGCTGCTCAGCTGAAGCCATTGCGTGAGAGAGAGACTGCAAAGCTACCTGGGCTGCTGAACTCAGGGCGGTCGAGGCTTCCCCAACTGTCCCAGAAGAGAGGCCACCAACTGCTGGGGTAACCCCAAACGTACTCACTGGCATGAAACAAGAAACAAAAAAAAGTGTGTGTAGAAAAGGAACACAGAAAGCACTTCCATTTAACTGAATTTTTAAAAAGTCAGTGACAAAAGAAGTAGGCTAAAAGCAAGATAAAATACTAGCCCTTAATCACACCTCATATATAAAATGATGTTACTTAGGTGTCTCAAAAATGTATACTTTCTAGATCTGAATGTAAAGGCATCGCATACCTAAACAAAAGATGTTACAAAAGAGATCAGGGCTGTAGTACAAACACACAAAATAACATGCTCTATGTATTACTCAAGATATACAAATGTATTTGTTTACATTTTAAATTAAATTATGCATTTGCTGTACTCCAAGGCTAGGGACAGAAACTACACATAAAGCTGATGTAAGTGATTGGAAACCAGTTCAAACCTGTAACACAACAGAGGTTCAGTGCACATAAATGGATTTCAAAATGGCCAAAACCAGTTTAAAATAAACCTGGAAGGATGTAGTATCAGACTTAACTGATTTAGGTTAAATTGGTTTATTCAACTTCTGTTCCAGATCCCCTACAGATTTAAGTTACTTCTCAGTTCCTCAGCATTCACAGGGTAGGCAGGGCAGCCTCAGCCCAAGTTGTCTGCTCCAGCTGAGCAGGAAGGCATGCTCTAGCACCCCCCTGCCCCCCAGCTTCTGGCTTGGGCCACTGCAGGCATGTGGTTACATTTCCAGAATCAAAAGTTAATATCTGCCCACTTGCTTATCCATTCAATCTACGCAGCTTAGACTAACTTGTGAAGATTGAATTAATTCACCCTTGGGTTTTATGACCGTCTATTCTTAGCCTAAGAGACATAACTTGCCATTTAAGAACAACTTGTAAAGTAATTCAAACATTATAAACATTATAAAACTTGAGAAATTTCATTTGGAAAAAAATTAAAGAAATCTACAGTAAGTTATTCTTACATTTTCACCAAGAAGAAGTAACAAAAAGTTGTATATACCAGTAAACGTACTTGCATCGTCCCTTTCTATCCTAGTTCCATCACTAGTTGAAACACAAGTGAAGTGCAGAGGCTCAACTTCCAGAAGTCCAGTGAGGGAAGTAAAACTACCTTCAGCTGCTGCACAGCTACTAATTTTCCCATTCCCTGTACAGAAAGAGAGAAAAAGAAAACCATTTAGCTTAAGTAACTTGGTAACAATGATTCAAGTTATAAAGAAATGGATTGAAGGTGTCAGTTATATAATGCATACACAACATACATTTGCATCATTTGCAGTTTTAGTTTTTTCAATATCCTACAGCTAAAGATAAATAAAACATCTATCTAATGGAATTTTCTTGGTAGCAGTCTGAGTTAACAACAAAGGGAGCCAAGAACTTAAAAACTTCTCATTCCGGTAATGAATCATAAATGAAAGCTGCTTTTACATTTGTTACAAATATGTTAAAGTTCTGATTTGCAAAAAAATGCACCGATTTTACAGATGAGAAACTTAGGCAGAGATGGATAGTAAATCAGGGTCATAACTAGAAGCAGAGCCCTAATGAAACTAAATTATTTCTCAATTAGAAGTCGCTGCTGTCTAGAGCAGAAAACACAAAGAAGCACTTTATGGTTCTCACTGAGGTTGGAATTCTGAAGCAGAATTCTCTTACAATGTGTAGCTATCAGACAGATGGAAGAAAACAAGATGCATCCTTATTAAAGTAAGGAACATGACACAAGGGCAAAGCCACCACCTTAAGTAAAACTATACGCTGTTCTTCTATTTAGAAAGAATTAAGCTTTCTTATCCTTCTGGCTAAAGCAACTGTGACAGGACAACAATTTAATTAATAAAAATCAGGCAGCCAATAATAGCTCACACTAAAATATAAAGAGACTTGCACAACAATTTCTGCAGCATGTAGCAATGTAGTAAAAATAAGCCAAAACTGAATATTATGAGGAAAAATTATGATAGTGCCTTGTTATCTTAAATCAGAGAAGGATATCTAACAATCATTTACCCATGCAGGAAAAAAAACAAACAAAAACACTCATTTAACATTTAAATTAAGCTCCTAAAAATAATCACACAAGAAAGAAAAGTTCAGTGGCCTAACCACCATCATTCCGAGCAATTATGGACAGAGCCAATGAGAAGAGGTACAACACACAGAATTATGCATAAATGAGGAATATTGCTTGATTTACTTGATAAATTTAGGGAATAAGCATGACAGAAAAATATATGAAAAGGTTTTATTTTAATAAATCTACCGGAGTAACCAGAGAAGAAGAAAAGGGAGTATGTTGGTTCACAATCTTCAAGACTGTAATTCATTAAAGGCTTCTGTAACTTCAGACAGAAACTAGCTTTTCTCTGAGGGGAAAAAAAGCTTTTTTGCAAATAATTTTTCTTTTCATTAATCTTATCAAAATAGTGCATCAGTCTGCGCTCCGAATGCAATGCTATTTAGTTTACAATGGCAAATATTCAGTAAAGCAATAAAAAGGGGAAAAACAGTTTTAAAAAGTTGTAAATGTTTCAACATTAACTCTAGATAAAAGTAGTGTTTTTAAAAGTATGCATACCTGACAGGACATCAGATAAATCAATTTCATCCGACTGTACACCCATGCTGCTGTTGTATACATTCTTACAGGAAGAGCCACTCATTTCCAAATCAAAAAGAACTGGATCAAAAGGTGAACTATATAATCCGTACCTGCAAACAGAACGTAACTGAGTCCATTTCTTCAAATACCAAGTTACCATAACTTAACAAGAAAACAAGGTATCCAGAAAAAAAAAATCCCAAGCATTTTATTTAGAAATGTCACTGCAGTTTCAAAAGAATGAAGGACCACCTTTGAGATGCAACTACCAAGGGACATAAAAAGCAATATGACTCATGGGGCGCATCTACACATGCAGGCATGCGCGCTTGTAGCAGCTCAAATAGAAGCAGCACAATTTTGAGCCAGGGCTTTTTGCCTCAGTGCACATGCCCGGACATGCACTTTGGTGTGGGGCAAATGGTGCCACATGGGGCAAAATAACCCTACCTGGCTCCTCCCAGATCTGCAGCCAGGGGGAGCTAGATGCCAGGGCCAGCACAGGTGCTGGCCCCGAAGTATAAAAACCTGTCTTGTGCTGGCCCCAGCAGCAGAATAAAAAGCTGTCCTGTAAAGTAGCTCAGGGCTACTTACTCATGAGCTTCTGAGGCCCCGCCAATTGGTACCTGGGGACACTACCCCTTGTGCCAGCTGGACTGCTGAAGCAGCCCTGAGAGTGTCCTGCACCCCCTACCCACTGCAGCAGTCTGACAGTGGGGGCTGGTGCCTGGCTGTGACCTGCTGCCACCTGTGACAGCATGTGGCCCCAAGGCTGCACGCCTGCCAGACCCAGATGGGGACTACATGGCCACCTGAGGCATCTGTACTTCTGGGCTAGCTGCCAGTGGGCTGTGGCTGCACAGTTAGCCTTTGTGCAGCATTACGTCCATGTGCGTCACTGCCCGGCTATCTGGGCTCCTATCTTCCAGAAGATGTTCTTAGTGTGGTGACCTGCTTTGAACTGTCAAAGCATGTCCTCCTGGCCCCAAGTGGCCAGGAAGTCAGCCACTTCCATTTGGGTCCCCGGTGCCAGCTCTGAGCAGGCTCCTCTGTCTGGGTCCCGCCACTTGCCTCATTAGCAGGAATTCTGGTGTTTCCTATTTAAAAAACTGCAAAATCCCCGATTAAAAAATCCCAAAGTCGCCCTTTAAAATACCCCCAAATCCATGTTTTTCCACAATTAAAACAAAAGACCACTAGACACATACAGAGAGAGCATGAGCGCAAATCAGTTGGGCAATGTTTTATAGATATATTTACAATTTTAAAGCAATTTGAAAGCCTACCAGTGCCTCTATTATCATAATAAAATAAATTCTAAATATCTATAGTTTGGCACTGACTCTTGATTTTTTGTCATAGAAAAGTCAGAGCTGCCCCTACCCCTTTCTCTCACCAGGATGTGCAATGCTGAGTAGCACTCTGATATGCCAGTGCCCTGCCCTTGCCCTTGCCCCACAGTCACAACCCACAGCCTACTCCCACCCCAGTCTTCTCACTCCTGACCGACAGGGCCAGATATGTGGGTGACTTGGGGGGTGTGGGGTTTGTGGGTGGATTGTGGGGTGACTGTGGATCTGGGGGAGATGCACGGGGGGCTGCTCAGGAGGGCCCCCTGCCCCCAACAGGGCGCAGCCACCCTGAGCAGCTCACAGGTGGCACCCCAACATGGGCCACAGCCCCCCCAGCAGGAGCCACAGCCACTCCTCACCCCCGCAGGACCCACATGCCTTTCCCCTGATTGCCCCCCATCGTTTCCCCGGCCGGTCCCAGCCCCTCATCACTGCCCTGCCCACCCCAGTGTCCCTGCACTTATAAGGTGTAGCAGCAGCTGTCAGGGCAGCAGGGATCAGCCCTGGCTGCCTGGCACCCAAGCTGCCACTGCTGCATTGCCACCTGGCACTGGGGTCTGTTTGGCAGCTCAGGGTTGCTCGGGTTGAGCGGTGCCGGGCTCCAGGGGACAGCTGGAGTGGCCCAGAGCTGCCAGACAGCACCCAGCACCGTGCGGCACCCTGCCAAGCTGAGCTGCACCAGCAGGCGTGCCAAGCGGCCAGGGCAGATCCCTGTTGTCCCGTGCCATACAGGGGGCTCTGCCATGAGGCCCTGAGTGGCCCCGACTGCTGCTGCTGCAGCCAGTGAATGCGAGCTGTGCAGGGGGTGGGGCCAGGCAGGGGAGCGAGCGGGGTGAGCGATCAGGGAGCAGGGCCTGGGTAGGAGATTGATCAGAGTGCGGGGGATGGGACCAGGCAGGAGAGCCAACGGGGGAGCTGGGACCCGGTGGGGGAGTGACCAGGGACTGGGGCCAGGTGGCCTACCCACCATGCTCTCTCCCCCTCCTCCAGAGGCCCACCCCCCTGGTGGGGGCAATCAGGAACTGGGGCCAGACATGCCCCCCATGCTCCCCGCCTTCTCCAACACCCCTCCCTTCCTTACTTGGCACAAAACTGGGTCCAGGTCCCTGCAGCCTGCACTGCTGCTTGTCCCGCACCAGCAGGCAGTGTGCTTCAGCAACAGGTCAAAGGCCAGCTATAGAGATGCTCTAGCTGCCTACTAGAGCATCTCTGTGGAAGACCAAGCCTCCAGTTGCCTAAGGTCCTGGATCCTTCTCTGCCCTGCTGTTTCACAGTTGTGTTTTTTTTTTGTGTGGGGGGGGGGGGCCTCTGGATATCCAGGGATCTAATTTTGCCTAACTTTTTTTGTTCCCACACACGTGTCTTGCAGCGTCTCAAAGGAGGTTGAAATGCTGCAAGAGCATGTGCGCACTCATCTGAACGCACCCATGGAGGTTTGGTGAAGTTCCAAATGATTGGAAAAAGGAAACATATAGTGCTTATTTTTAAGAAAGGGATCAGGGATTTACAGTCCAGTCAGTCTAACTTCAATACCTGAAAAAATTCATGAAACAGGTCATCAAAGAACTTTCTAAGAACACAGAGGAAAACAAGGTGATCAGGGACAGCCACTCTGGAGAGTGGGGCTACAATTCAGAATGACCTTGATAACTGAAGAAATAGAGGGGGAGGGGGAAGGGAGGGAATTAAAAAAATAAAAGAAAAAGAAAATCAAATAAAATTATTTCAGCAACGACAAGTGCGAAGTCCTGTACTTGGTACAGAGTAGTTGTATGCACAAGTACAGCCTGGGGAAGGACTGGCTAGGCTGCAGTACTGCAGAGAAGGATTTGGGTGGTACAGTAAACCATAAGATGAGTATGAACCAACAGTATGCTTTTGTGGGGGGAAAAAACACCTACAGCATACTGGGTTGTATTAGTATGTGCGTCACTTGCAAAACAAGGGAAGCAATTCTTCCGCTCTCTTCAGCACTGATGAGGCCTCACCTGAAGTAATGCATCTAGTTTTGGGCCCCACACTTCAAGAAAGATGAGGACAGACTGGAAAGAATCCTTTGCAGAGTGACAAAAATGATTAGAGGACTGGGAAGCATGATTTATGAGGAAAGGCTGAAGAAGCTGGGATTATTTTGTCTGGAGAAAACTGACTGGGTTGTTTTGAATGTTTAAAACATTTTGGTAAAAGGATTACTTAAAAAAAAATACTTGAGCATTGTGGAAAAAAAAAAATCAGACAAAAATATTTGCATTTACTGTAGTAGAAAAACATATACTTTAAAGAACAAAGGCAATTACCAAATACCTGCCTGTCTCTGTTAAATACAGTTCCCTAGAGCTGTGTTAATCAAAACTGACTACAAACACTACAATACCCATCTGTTGAATAGACATCTTTCATTTTACCTTTAAAAAAAATGAAACAAAATAAAACACAAGCCCACAATCATAAAGATTTTTGTTTTCTGAATCTACCCTAACCTGTAAGAGTATTGCAAATTATGGGGAAAAAAAATGTGTCATTTAACAGTGTCTAAGAACATTCAAAACATGATAAACAACTGATTTGCTAACAAGAAGGCTTTTACCTAGATTAAAAACAACTATATTCCCTTAATACCTTGTCTGAAGTAATGCTTCCATGGGCGTTAGTCGGTCCTGCAACTGTCTGGACACAGCCGTTAGCAAGGTCGCACAAGTTGTACTGCATCCTGCCAAATCTTCATCCTTTACGTAATTCAGCAGTACAAAATACCAGTACACAGATCCTGAAGAAGCAAAGAGAAATTTTATTTCAATTGAAATACAGCATGAATATTCCACCCAGTCTGCCTCAGAAAATTGCAGTTAATGTTTCAGGCTACAAGACACTTTAAAATGATCTTAAAATAGCCTTAGCGGAAAAAGTTTATTAAAAGAATCCCATGAAACCCATGAATCCCATGAAACCATTTTTCATCCAAAAACATTACAATTTTAAAGTCAAATTTGCTACAGCAGGCAATGTATTAGAAAATATGGAACAAGTACTTCCTTAATTAGAAATCATGATTTTTTTAAAAGGATGCAAACTAACTTCATATATAGTAACACTTAAGTATCTTAGGCCTTCATACATTATTTAACATAAAAATGAACATTTTATAACTGACATTTTCTTTCTTACTTAACAGTTTGTTTGTTTTAATAGTTATTGGCTGCTTGCAGATATTAAAAGAAACAGAAACAAAAACAGAAAAAGCAAAACATGCTTTACCAGAAGCAGCAGCATATTACTTCGAACCAACTCTGCAGCATCTGTATAGACTGGGTGCTTCAGTGGAGCTTTTTGGTACTTTTAGCTAAAGCTGATACAATCAGCTATAAGATAAAAGCACCAAACAAGTCCCCCTAAAGTGCCCAATCTATACAGACACTGGGTGAGCCAGGTCCAACTAACAAGCTGCCTCTTCTAGGCATGTGCTGGACTCTGTGTGGGAGCGCACCAAATATAAAGTAAAGCGCAGCTTTTTTTTTTTTTAAACATCTGCAAGAACCAATCATGGTATAGTGCAAGACTGATGACATGAGGAGATTTTGTATTTAACAACATAAGGGGTAAGGTAAGGAATTCTTATTTAGGCCCCCGGCAGATGTTACATTTATGGCATGATTAACATGTTAATCATGCCACCAATTCAACATGTCACACATTCAGCCAATTTATGGCATTATAAAACAATAAACCAGCTACAAAGACTTTCCACATATAACACAGAACATCTTTGCTTGTCTGGCTAGTTTGTATTGTGCTTTAAATTGATCATGTGGCATGTGTTGCATTCCAGGCCAGGGCTGCCCCAACCTATGCTAACAATCTATTGATTATCAGCATCAGCTGGGACAGCCTCATATCTGGAACGGGATCCAGGGCTGTCCAGGGCCACACCAACAATCATCTGCTGTCAACAGATCCCAGGGGACTGCCCCACACAGTAGTGCAATTGGGATACAAGGAATGTTATGCCCCTTCCAACACTATGCACACTGCCATATACTCATATCCCAATTATGTTAAAGTCTGTCAGAGGCCTCAGTCTTATAACAAAAAGACATGTAATGTATATATGCTTTAATTGTTAAAGTTAAAGAAAAATATCTGCAATGCATCCTGAAGAGTAATGATTATATCAGATGGTGTACAACTATCAGTTATGATCATATTGAAATAGCATTAAATTATATTTGGAGTTTGTCTTTTTCCGTTTTTAAAAATTTTGGTGAGTGAAATACTTTTTCATAGTTGCTTAGTAGCTGAGGTTTGGTGGTCAAGTCAAGGTTATTTGAATATCAAAAGCTAATTTTTTAGAATGTTTTCAGTGAAGTTTTTATTAAGTACGGATTTTAATAATTTCCTCCTTTTCAATAACTATTGTCTTCTTAAACTAGACCTGATATTTATATTTTCTAATTATGTCAACCATAATTTTTTTTCTATACAGAATCAAGGTACGCTAAAGGGGACAAAGCTTTTTTTTTTTTTTAAGAGAAGCATACTAACAAATATTTAAAATGTTAGCTCTCTTATACTTCATAACTTTTTTTGGTCTTTGTTTGTTTTCATAAAACTTGTGTAAAAATGACAAATACTATGGAAATAAGTCACTGAACTGTCAGCAAGCTCCGGTAAGAGACAGTGCATTTAAGAAAACTATGCACGTTAAGAATTATATTCCCATACCGCACAGAAATCTTTGTGGGCTCACCTCCGTGTACTATGGAACTAAAGAAAGGGTAGGACAAAAACCTATAAACCAACACTACATAAACAGGTGCCTTCACCATACAAAAACAACAGTCACTTACCGATTTTATTAATCCCTTCCCCACAATACAAACATCTTTTCTACCACCATGCTGAAGGGAATAGGAGAGAAATAACCCATTTTGTCTGAAAGGCTATAACAGCACCTGACTAAAATTTCTTCCCAAGCTCCTGCTGTCCCAGGAGAAACCCTGAGAGTAGAGAAGTTCTGCATCCGTCTCCCAGAGCAAAAAAACGGCTGCTCCAGGAGAAAAATACCCTAGGAATAAGCAAGGTTATATCACTCCCAGGAGAGTTTTTTCCTGGGAGAGCAAACATCTGTACATATTCTTGTCTGAGAAGCAACAGACATTCAACATCCCAGTGGACTTGGCTCCTACCTTCTCCCCCCACAAGGAAGACTGTGTCGCTCACTGGACTCTGCTGCTCCAGCCAAGCAGAGAACAGAACGCACTTCCCTTCCCCTTCATAATTCCCTATATTGTGCTGCAGCCAGACACAGGCAGTCCAGGTCAGCCAATCAGGGCTGTCCTATAGACTTCTGCCATCTTTTGCCAAGCAGACTGAGGGAGCCAACAGATCAGGCTGAGATGTGGACAGAAAGCCCTCCTGGATGCGTAGCATCAATACTGAAAGCTCTTTGCTCTTCAAGGGCTCAGCATTTGAATGTCTGTTCAGGCATTTCTGTATAAATTTTTCTATTGGGAAAACAAACCTGTGGGAATTCTCCCAGATTATTTGAATGTATTGTGTATGCAGTCTTAATATGCAAAATGTTGCCTTTAGGAGAGGAGGGATGGCTCATTGGCGAAAACATATCAATTGTTCTGATGTCACATATAAGTAAAAAAGACAACAGTTTAGTGGCAGGGAATGAGTTTGATACTTAGAACAACAGTGTTCAATTCTTCTCTCATATATAGGCTTCCTCTATAAATTAGGCAAGCCAGCCTAGGTTAATCTATGCCAGGGGCAAGCAATTATTTTGGGTGGAGGGCCACTTACCCAGTTTTGGCAGGCTGTCGAGGACCGCATGCGTAGCCCCGCCCCTTGGTCACCATCTTCGGACCAATGTCCCAGGGCCAGCACCAGTGGGGCCTAGAGCAGGGCAGGCCGGCAAGGGTCTGTGGAGCCAGGCTGGCCTGCACCAGCAGGGAGGGGGGAGCTGGCCTGGCTCCATAGAGCCCCTGCCGACTGGGACCCCGCACTCCTGCCACCCTGTTCTGGGCCCCACCAGCACTGGCCCCGTGCTCCCACTGGCTCCCCACCCACTCACTCCCAGTGCCCTCCAGCCCTGTGGTACAGGCGGGGGGCAGCTCTCAGCCCCGACCCCTTGCTTGTCAGCAGGGAAGCTAGTGCTGAGCATGGGGAAAAGTGGCCCCTCGCCTGCCCCATGGCTGGCGCTCCCTGCTTGCTGCGGGCGCTCGCAGCCCATGTGGGGCTGTCTGGAGCAGGCACAGGCAGCCTCATGCAGGCTGCAGGTGGCTACAGCGCAGGACGCTGGCCATGGGGCGGGTGAGGGGCCACTTTTCCCTGCACTCAGCACCAGCTTGTAACCTGCCCCACTGCCAGCGGGGCCGGGTTACAAGGTGGTGCTGAGCGCAGAGGGGGAGAAAGCAGCCCTTCCTTGCCCCATGCCTGGCTTCCCACGCTGCAGCTGCTTGTAGATGGCCTGGGGCTGCCTGTGCCTGCTCCAGACAGCCCCATGCGGGCTGCGAATGCCTGCAGCAGGGAGAGCTGACCATAGGGCAGGCGAGGGGCCACTTTTCTACATGCAGGTAAGGAGCCCAGGGAAAAGCTGAGCGCGGTGGAGGGAAACGGCCCCTTCCCCGCCCCACACCTGGTACCCCACGCTGCAGGTGCTCACAGCCTGTGTGGGGCTGTCCAGAGCGGGCAAAGGCAACCCCACACGGGCTGCAAGCAGCTGCAGCGCAGGGCACTGGGCACGGAGGGGCCACTTCCTCCGCACTCCTTCCCTGCCCGGGGTCTCCCCCCACCACTTACCTGAGCTTCCCACACCAAGGTAGTCACGTGCTCCCAGCCCAGAAACCGCAGCAGGGGCTTCCAGCTGGGAGGCGGGGCCAGGCAGGCCCTGCTGTTGTGGGAGCCTGCCAGGCTTCCCCTGGGTCCTACTGCCCTTGGTTCCTGTCGAGAATGACAGGAACCAAGGGCAGAGAAATGTTAAATTTTCTACATTTTTTTTAGGGGCCCTGCAGGCCGGATAGAATGGCTTCGCAGGCCGAATGCGGCCCGTGGGCCATATTTTGCCCATGCCTGGTCTATGCGGTCTCTGTGCCACATACAAAAGCATGAATCACACTCCATCTACTTGCTCCTATTCAACCTGCACCAGAATCCCAGAAGCGTGGAAAGACAGCCACCTTACAATGGGCCCTGAATCGATGAGTATGACCAACACCAAATGTACCTTAAAGAACTTCAAAGCATTTCTGGGTTTGTGCCTAGCGCCATTCGAAGGCAGCTACACTGCTTATTTTCAAGACTTATCACATGTTGAGAGGGAGGAAGTGAACAGGGCATGTTTTGCAGAGCTTTCCCAGGCACAGAACAGAGGTGAGTTCAGACATGCTGTGCATGTTTTTGCATCAAGTCCTCACTTGGAAAAGGGGATACTTCATTACTTGAGTGTTCAGTTCAGATTATAAATACAATGACTGAGAGTAGGATGTGGCATTGGGGCCACATACATTCCTGAGATAAATAGAAAAGAGGGAAACAGCAGGATGATAAATAGTTGGCAATGCTTTAAGTAGAGAACCTTGAAGTATGGAAGGGTTGGAAAAACACTTCATAAAGCATTTAGTCTCAAGAGTGACTCTGAACAGTGTGGGAAGAACTGAACAGAGTGAAACAGTCATGTTCTGGCCTAATTAGGACTTAAAGATGTTGCTAACAGGATCTGATATTACATCAGTTTAACACATTTTATAATTCTCATCCATCTCAGCTAATAAATAGTTAAAACAGAGAAGGCACAAATTCACTCAGCTGCCTCAGCACATGCTAAAATACAATTTTTTTCTCATTTAAATTTGAGAGTTTCAAAATATACTGGATAAAGACAGTTTCATTCCATCCAGGAAAAGCACACACCAACTGCTGAAGCTTCCTTAGCCTGACGAAGGGTTTTTGAACCCGAAAGCTTGCTTAATAACTATTCTCTAACCATTTGGGTTGGTCTAATAAAAGATATTAAATTCACCCAAGGAACCTTTTCTGCCTATGTCCTTAGACCAACACGGCTACAACCCAAACCCCCGTAAACATAATAAGGCACATTAGTTTCTATAACCAATGTCACAAAGGAGAAACATGGATAGCATCTCCTCTGCCTGCATTTAACTCTGCAGCCTTAATGAGCAGCTATTCCTTATAGCTGGGCTGGCTGCAGCCCTCTGCATGAGTCTAAACTGGACCTCAAACTCATGCCACTAGTGTCAAAACAAGACACTACTACTACCCTATATCCATGGAAAGAGTAGCAGTAAAAAATTTCATTACTTTCCTACAGGAGCAAAACACATGATATTCAGTACTGGCTGCAGGTTCTGTGACAGGATGCCTTTTTTTTTTCCCATGCTACGTATATAGGGTCTTGTGATTCAAGACAGACAACTTATTTTTCAGGAAGATTTTCCAGATCCCTTGAAGAGAAGGCTCTCCTCTCAGTTGCTTCACAAGGTATCTGGGTACAGATCTCTCCAGTGACTGCGCATTACCAATTAGATGTTATTTGTGTATCAGGCATTTTGAACGCTTAAAACAGCCTCTCAGATGGGATACAGACAGTCTGTAGACTATCTGCAATTATGCATTTTCCTCGTCAATTCTATGTCAGCTAACATGAGCACTGCTCTCAGTCAGCTGAAGAGAGCAATAACTAAGCTTAATGAGATAGTGAACCTTTAAACACACACACACACACATACACACACACACACACAGTGCACTGATAAAAATTTTCTTGGCCAATACCAATAGCTGATTATTAAACCAACCACATCAGCCGATGCCGATCTGCTAACTGGATTTACTCCAGTTAAAATCAGCAGGGTAGGGAGCAGGATGGAGCCATGGGCAGTTCGTCCAGGGGGCATGGCAGATGGTGGGGGCAGGCACATGCCCCCCCGATTTGTGCATGGGGCAGATGCAGGCTGCTTGCTGTGGGCGTGGGGCTCTCCACTCTCCTGCCTTTCCCTCAGGAGCCCCGCACCAGCTGTATGTCCCCTGCCCACCCGGCAGCAGTGGGGGTGGTGAACTGTGCCTCCCACTGCTGGATGGGCAGGGGATGCACAGCCAGCACGGGGCTATGGAGGCAAAGGCAGCAGGGCAGAGACCCCTGAGCCCACAGTGAGCAGCCTGCATCCACCCTGGCACCACTCAGCTCTGCTCCACTTAAAAGCATCCCCATGCTTAAAAACGGCGGTGGCAGCACTTGAACTAAAGCTCATTCACTTTGGGCTCACGGCTCTCCGCTCTGCTGCCTTTGCCCTGGGAGCCCTGTGCCAGCTGCACGTCCCCTACCCGCCCAGAAGCAGGAAATACAACTCACCACCCCCACTGCTGCCGGGCAGGAAAGGGGCACACAGCTGGTGCGGGGCTCCCGAAGGTAAGGCAGCAGAGCTGAGAGCCCTGAGCCTACAGTGAGCAGCCCACATCTGTTCCCACACAAGTCGGGGGGGCACATGCCCCACAATGCCTACCCCAAGGGGTGTGCTAAGCAGCATGAGGCTGCCCTCCCACCCCCCCTGCATTCCCCCTGGACAAGCTGCCTGTGGCTCTGTTCCGCTCATTGCCCCGGCCCTGGCAGCACCCCCAGCACCAGCCCCTGCCCCACTCCCTCCCTCACTGTGGGGGCCTTCTTCACCCCCTCATACCCCTTCCCCTCCATAAACTTACCTACAGGGAGCTACTCTCCAAACTGCCCGTGTGTATTCCTGCCCACATGCAAGCATGCAACCGCACACATGCACGCAGAGCCCAGTCTCTCGCTCCCAGCAGCCCCAAGCAGGACCCCTTGCAGGCTACAACACTACTCACGTGCAAGGGGAAACCACTGTTTCCCGAGGGAACCCAGGCATCTGGGGCCCCAGCCCTGAAGGGAAGAGGGAACCCAGGTGTCCAGGGCTCTGGCCAGAAGGCATAATTATTGGTAAGCATTATCAGCTACAACAATTTAAAAAAAAAAAAGTGCCAATAGTTAATAATGTAAATTTCCCTTTTATCAGTGCTGAACCAATAGCAACAGATATATCAGTGCACCTCTAACACCCTACTCCCCCGGCAGCAATATAATTTCCATCTACTAACAACTAACACTGAGGAACGCTGTCCAACTTTGTGGCCCAATAAAAGCACAATACAAGTGCCATTACCTAAAGCAATACTAAAGAGCTTAAGATTTTGGGCCAATGTTTTTAGACGTGGCTTCCTGGAAGTTAGGTACTTAAGTGCATATTAGGCTCCCTGAAATAAATGACCTGATTTTCAGAGATGCTAATCAATCACAACTCCTACAGAAGCCAATGGAAGATGAGAGCTAAACGCCTTTGAAACATCTAAATATAAGTTTGAGAGTGTAGGCATTCTGCTTTAAAAATCCATTAACTACAATTTTAAAGGAGAGAATATTAAGACATGCAACATTAGAACTGGGGTGTTATCTGACTTGGCCATGCACTACATAAGATTCCTTACTCAAAGATATTCTATGGAATAGGAGGGAAAACAGGTATATAAACAGTACAGATAACAGCAAAAGTACATCACTTACCACCAGTTGCAGCTGCAGGTAAGAGTGGCATATTGTCAAGCAAAGCCTTCAGAAGAACTGATCCAAATCCCTGCTGACTTGGGCCACACTTGCCATTGCTACCAAAAAATACACACACAGTATAAGTTTGTATTTCTTTCTTGTAGACCCCAGAATTCTGATATGCTTTGCCAAAGGTTCTAAGGAATTCATTAGGGGTGCACCGATAGAAATTTTTGCAGCCAATACAGATAGCTGATTTTTAAGGAGGCATATTGGCTGATACCGATCCAATTTCTAATACCAGCCAGACAGCTGCTGCCAGCTGTTAAGTCTGGTGTGGGGGAAGGAGGAAGGGAAGGGGTATGGGGGCGCAGATTAAGGCCCCCGCAGGGAGCGAGGAGGGGGGCTGGAGCTGGTGCAGTGGCAAGAGATGCCCAGCTAGGGCGGCGCAGGGTGGGTGCGGGACAGAGCCATAGCTTGTCTGGGAGGTGCAGGGACAGGGGCTGGCTCCCACTGCTACGTGCCGCTTGGCCAGGAGCTGCTGGTCCAGCAGCTTGTCCAGGAGGGCACCGGGGGGGGGCTGCGTTTGCCCCCAGATCTGTGCAGGGCAGGGCCCAGGGCTGCACCAAGATCTTCCCAGCGGGGTGGGGTGGGGTGGGGTGGGGCTGCACTGCCCTGCGCTGGGCCCGGCAGCTGCAGCACAGAGGGGGGCTACAGCAAATTTGTGGCTGTAGCACCCACCCATGCATAGCCCCTTCCCAGCAGAGCCCCGCCCCACCAGAAAGAGCTTGGCACAGCCCCAGCCTGCCCCATGCAGATCCGAGGCTGCATTCCTTCCTCCCCACCACCCAAGCGACTGGACTAGCAGTGGGAGCCACGGGATGAGCAGGCGAGCACCGGACGAGCCGCTGGACAAGTGGCTCCTGGCCAAGTGGCAGCCAACGCCCCCTGCCCGTGACCCCTGGATGAGCTGCGGCTGCATCCCGCTCCTGCCCCTGCCCCAGCCTCTGCCCCCTTCCTCCCTCCCTACAGGAGCCTTGATCTGCCCCTCCCATGCCTCTTCCCTTCCCCCTCCCTGCAACACCAGACTTACCAGCTGGAGGCAGCTCTCCATGCTGCTGGGCTGTGCTCCTCCTGCCTGTGCTGCGCTACAGCATTTATCGGCCTACTATGGCCAATTTCTGATCTATTAAATTTCTTTATATCTGTGCCGGTCCGATTCCGGACTGATGTATTGGTGCACCTCTATAATTAATGGTTCTAAAATGTTGTAAGGCTTTTCTACTTGGGAACTAGTTCAAATACTCAATTCCAAAATAAGCCTATCTGAACATTGAAAATAGCTATGTTTCCCAGCTCCCACCATATTAAAATATTTTATTATGTTTAACTAAATTTAACCAAATTTAACTAAATGTTTAACCAAAATTAAGTCATAATTAACTGTGGAACATTGATCACACAAGCCCAAATTAAACAATCACTAACCTGATGCATAGTGCTAGAAACCGTGCACATTTGTGAGCTATACTCCGGCCTGCTTCAAAGAAGCAAACACGTATAATGTCAGACACGCATTTTCGTGTTTTGGAAAGCAAGCTCTCATTCCCTTCCTTTGAGCTGTTAAACAAATAAATAAATAGAAATCATTCAAGACTTCAAAGTCATATTAAGACTTTATAAATAAGAACTTGATACAGAAGAATAACTGCACGCATTTAACTGAAAATTCTCTTCTACCTGCCAGGTCCATTAGAATACACTCCTGCCAGCCAGCAAAGGGTATCTAACGCAAGGCTCTGAGCATGTTCTGTGGTCAGACCATCATCTGTCTTTTTGCAGAGTGTGTTAAGGAGCTTTTCATGGAATTCTGAAAACTGTAACATGGCACATCGCTGAACTCTAAGGAAGAAGTAGCAACAAAAAAAAGTTTAGCTACTGAAGTACTTTTCTTTAAAATAACTTTACAATCAACTGTAAAAAGCGGAGAGTGGAGAAAACTATATCTTTGACTCATTTCAGTGGTTAATTTTACAACGGAAGACAAGTACAATAGGTTTGCCTCTGTCAGATAAATCTTCCGCTAATTATAATTATCTACGATATTGTTTCAGTGCAAACAATGTCAGATTTTGATATTTCATCACACTTTCATAAAATACAAGACCTATATCTGACCTCCTTAGATTTTTAAAACATTTTTCCATTAAGCTACATTTACCAAATACTAACTGCAATTTAATACAAAGTCAACCGCATAAATGAGAACAAAAACAAATTTAAGAAAACTAACCTTTCCTTTGAAATAGAAGTTTTTTTAAATCTTCGAATAGTTACAGAGACCTCTTGAAGTAAATCACACCCTCTAAGATTGTCTGATTTTCGTGAGGTATTGCTGGATTCAATTTTATTGGATGATTTTTCCTAATATTTTAAGAAAGAAAAAGCCCCATTTGGTTTCAAGAATTATAACACATTCACTCAATCTACATGTTTTGTTCAGACAAAAGTCTTGGTTAAATCAAGGGTTCACCAAATCAAGTCTCAGGAGCAATTTAAATTCTGAAATAGTGCATGTAACTAGCAGATTATACGTGAGTGCACTCCAGCTTTATTTTAAGCTAAAACATTTGCTTACTGCATTACTAAAAGGCTATAAATTTATTTTGGAGCAATGTACATTTAAAACTGTTCTGTAATTCCTAGAGTGCTAAGAATTTCCAATTTGTTAGCTAGTCAGCGAATTCCAAAAGATAAAATAATAATTATATAATACATGCAATTTACAAAAGAAAGAAGAAATCAAGAGCATGAACTGCTAAATAAACTAAGTTTAATCTATGCTCTAAAAACCCTTAGACCGAAAATCTGATAGACTCTCAAGAGTTATAAGCCCCCTAAAACAGAAGCAAAAACGATAAGTCCTCAGCCAAAATAGGCCTGCTAACTGTTAGTATGTGTTTAAAGCTTAGAAACCAACAAGAGAATATTTATGGTTTATTTATTTTAACTGCTGTGTTGGGATAAAAGTTGGGATAAAAACTTGTTTTGGCACTTCATAACTTGTGAGTGCTTGACTTTGCAACCTTAATCACGTTTCAATGCATATTAAATGCACCTGAAGTGTCTGGCTATAAAGTTTTTAATTACAGTGAATTACTGATGAGCTTTAACTCCTTTAACTTCATTCTTCCCTATTATACAAGGAAAAAAATTAGGTAACTGTTGGTACATATGGATACAGAGAATTCCAGAAACAATGGGAGGCCCAGAAGAATTGGATGAGAGAATGGGGTTCTTCAGGATACATCAACATTCTAACTTCTTGCAGGAAAAACAAGACCGTAGGCCGCTTGTACACATGACAGAGGTTTAGGTCCCCTAAACTGAAATGGTGGGTTTTTAATTGTGACTATTAAAAACCCACCATTTCAATTTAGAGGCTCCCATCAATGTTACAGCGAGGGGGCCCAATCCCTCCCCGCCCGCCCCCCGTCCCCCCCAGCAGAGCCTCTCTACAGCCGGAGGGCAAGATGCCAGCAGGCCCTGAGGGCAGAGGGTCCTGGCCCTTCCCTCCATGGTGGTGGCGCCCCCTGGGGCCACTTGGGCAGGCTGCTAACAAGCTAGGTGCAGCCCAAGCAGCCCGCCCAGGTGGCCCTCGGGGGTGCCACCAGTGCCGAGGGAAGGACCAGGACCCTCACAGCTCAGAGACCACCAGCAGCTTGCCCCCCAGCTGCGGGCAGGCTCTACTGGAAAAAAGGAGGAAAAAGGATCAGGCCCCTTTCAGTAACCTCCCTCCCCCCTGGCAGAGCCTGCCTGTGGCTGGGTGCAAACTGCCAGCAGGCCGAGCAGCCCCTGAGCTGCAGGGGGCCCCAGTGCTTCCCTCTGCAGCAGTGGCACCCCACCCAGGGCCACCCAGGAAGACTGCTAGCGGGCTGGGTGCTGCCCCAGCTCAGAGGCAGCACCCAATCTGATCCAACTCTTCCCTGAGCCCACCAGGGCTTCCAGCACCCTGTCCACTGTCCCTGCCTTCCCACTGCCTAGGACTACCTGGGAATGTGCTTGGCTTACCTCTGAGGCAGTATGGAAAGGCAGCAGGAGGGCAGCTGGGTGTGCTGGTGGCCAGAGAAGGTGCAGGGACAGTGCACAGGGCGCTGGAAGTCCACCAAGCCCGAGCTTCCCTGAGCCCAGGTTTCCAGTGCCCTGTGCATCTCCTTGACACCTTCTCCAGTTGCCAGCACACCCAGCTACCCTTTTGCTGCCTCCCCCTGATGCCCTAGGGGCAAGCTGGGTGTGCTGGCAGCTGGAGAAGGAAGCAGGGATGGTACACAGGGCACTGGAAGCCCAGGCAGACTCAGGGATGGATGTATCGTTGCAATTTATGTAGCAAACTGAAAGTCATCAGGATGCGTTTTAGTTTGCTACGTAAAATAGTCATGAATATCACAATATGCCTTCGCATGTGTACAGTGTGACAATTAAACCACTAAAAAGGGCAATTTTCTCCCATGTACAAGTACCCTTAAACTCTAGTTCCAGTAGGTATAAAACTCAATTAACTTACAGAAGTTCACTGGTGCTTATTTAAAAGGTCATAGTATATATAGGCATGTAACAGGTGCTCTGTTTGTTTAAGGAGGGGCAGTTAGCCCTGTTAAGGTCTGTGGGGCCTTCTGCTAACAAGGGAGTGCCACACTGTTAGCTTAAAACCCTAAGAGAGCTGAGAGGAGGGAAACTGAGGGAACATTTGGAAGAAGAAAGGAAGCAGGCTCTGACCTAACCAATTTGCTGAGTAGAGGGGGCAGGTTGCTGGGTTGGGGGCAGAGCCAAAGGGCTCCCTATCTAACACCCACAACAGAGCAGAAGGGCTTGATTTTGTTTATTTTTTTGGTACTTAAAGACAGGATTTTATTTGGGAGGACTGCCTAGGGAGCAAAACACACCTACAGAAGCCAGCAGGCTGGGCAACCTGCTCACAAGGAGGTGTTCAGTTTCCAAAACAGATTCTGAAGCTTTAATATAATTGTAGCCATGTTCTAGTTATTCAATACCTTGCCTGCTGCAACTTTTGCCAACAGAGATGCAAGAGAATGACCCTTGCTACTCTGAGGTTTTAGAGATGGTATCCTCACAACTGGCCGTATCCCACCATTGCAGATTTCATCTGTTCCTCTGTCATTCACAGCTTTAACATGGATTAAGAAAGAACGATACTTGCCCCCAGCCATCCCTGGAAAAAAACAAAATGGGGCAAAAAGCTTTTACATCTGTTATATACATCAAGATGAAATAGATTTTTAACTGATAGTTCAAGCTCACAGTCAAAACCCACACTAAGTGAAAAATTGTAGTGCTTCAGCATAATTCTAGAAATTATTTACGTATAATTTCTTACGGTAAAAATGGCCTTGGTGGAAATTAACTAACCAAAGCAAATCAAAGAGAGCTACGTATGGAAGTACTGGGTATAGTTTAGTCACATATGCTTTACAAATATTGTAATCGATTTTACCTTTAACAAGCTTTGGACTTGTTAGTGTCAACATGCCAGCATGTCCTGAAAGATCAAGCCCACTAGCCAGCCATACTGGACCACAAAGTATGTCTTCTTTATGTTCTTCTAAAAATGAACATAGCCTAAGACCTTAAAAATACAAAATATTTTTAGTAGTACAGTGCTGAATTAATGAGATACAATAAGGAAAACTGTAAGCATTCATTTGCATAAATTAAACATGTACTTTAAATGTTAAATGTAAAATTTTCATAACCTAAATATAAGGGACAGATTTAATGGCCAAACACCTTTTTAAGACATGACTTTGATAAGACTTTTTTTAGTCAATGTTCTTTTAGTCTAAACATTTTCAGAGTAGATTTTAGATGCTGCATTGTACACATAATAGTTAATCCCTTGGAAAGAATATAAACATTTAGCACAAAATAATAGCAGTTCAATAATTCTTCTGGATATCAAAGCTACTAGTTTAAAATATGAGCTTATGATTCCAACAGCAACAGATGAAATGTCAAGTTCTATAAACCAAAGTGAAGGAGCTGGAAAATGTCAAGAGCAATACTAAAACAGATGCATCAGAGTGAAGACTGCCAGTGTGAATCATCCTTTTATAATTATGATACAGCAGACACATTTGCAGCAACAATCACTTACCAGCAATGTTCCTATCATTATTATCCACCCATTTACAATAACATAGCCTCTGCTCTTAAGCCGCCGTTCTACAGAAACATTGATGAAGGGCGCATAAACATTGTGTTCATCTGCTTCCTTTCATCAGGCCACAGAGCAGGGGGCTGGCCCAAATGGACAAAATGCCAAGAAATCTCTCATTTAAAAAAATATATATATATATTTATTCAAATATAAGATGAAGTCTGCCCCCCTCCCCATCAGCATAAGGAAAAGAGCCCCGTCTTAGATTTCCGCACAGGGGCAGGAGGAAGCAGGTGGCTGTTGCAGCTCTGACTCTAGCCCTGAGGCTGGATCAGGGCCAGAGTCGGACGCACAGCAACAGTCTGCCGTCCCCACCACTGCAGCTTCTACCCCTCTCTGGCCTCTTCCCCCCAACCTTACTGTCAGGCGCAGCTCAGCTCTGGCTCCAGCTCAGGCTGTGTTCCTTTCCAGGCACAGAGCACAAAAAGCTCTTGTCTCCTGCCCAGCCAGTCTAGAGCACCGATGCTGCAGTGTGGCTGGCAGAGGCCATGCTTCCATGTTCTGTGCTCCTGGGAGAGAACAGAGTCAGAGCAGCAGACAGTAAGGGGAGGAAGCAGCAGAGACTGAGGAGCAGAGAAGAAAGAGGCAGAGACCGTGGAAGCTGGGTGTGGGAGGGTACAGGTGGCAGGAGGGCTGCAGGGGTGAGAATTGGGAGGGCAAGGGTACTGAAGTCATTCCTTTCCCTGCTGTAGTGGTAGGGGGTACAAATTTAAGACAACCCTCCACAACTTAGATTCTATACCTGGAAAATTACAAACAAATTTATAAATTTTCCATAAATAGAATCTAATTATTGGGAGGAAGGTGAGGGAGGGGGTCATGTTAAATTCAGAATCATCTTAGATTGGAGTAAATATGGTAAATTGAGATTATCAGAGACTGTCAAATCAAAATCAAGTTTTAGATAAGGAGCTGGCACAGGTCAGTTGTATGCAGAATTCTAAAGTGAAATGGGAAAAAGACTTGGCTGACTATGAAAACTGAGTAAGGAAGGGCCATGTAAACATAGCCTTATGTCAACATGCCTTTCTTTACGGGGTTCAAGGAGAAGACAGGCAGCAGTAATTTCTGGATGTGTAAAGCAGAAAAAGGTTACTAGGCTTCCCCCTTCAGTTGGACTGCATGATTTTAAAACAGGTGATAGTTCGTTTTCAAGATGGAAGAACTGCTTCAATGCTATTTAAAAGAACATGGAGAGGAACAGTCAAAGGCTAAAGCAGCACTTAAGTACTTAAGATTTTGGACCAATGTAAAGCAGCAGCTGAGTAATGGCAGATCAAAAGACTTCCTTGAATTCTTGAAGTTTTTCCTGGTTGAGATCTACAATGCTGATCAAACAGGACTTTGCTCCATGTCAGGATATGGGGGAGGTAGATGGGGAAGAGAAAGTCAGAAGGCAGGAAAGTTACAGAAGACAGGGTAACCTGTGCTCATCTATGCTAACATGGATGGGAATGATAAGTTACTACTCTTCACAAAGTCAAGTTGTCCTAGTCTCTTTGTAGAGGACATTATTAAGTTTCCCCTTGATTATGAGAGTTTGGTAAATGAGGAGATGGCAGGTGACTAGTTGAAAAACTAAAATTGTCATCTAGGGCTGTAAGATATGCCTGTTACAGAATAGCTAGCTACTCTGCACTCTGAAAGAGATGGTTTTCACTAAAACCCAGTTCAAGTACCTTTATCTTAGATTGACAAGGTTCCTTGGGTGAATTTGATATCTTTTATTAGACCAACCCAAATGGTTGGAGAATGGTTATTAAGCAAGCTTTTGGGTTAAAAACCCCTTCGTCAGGCTAAGGAAGCTTCAGCAGTTGGTGTGTGCTCTTCCTGGATGGAATGAATCAAGATAAATATGACCAATCATAGATCACAGACTAAATTATTGATGCTCTCATATGAATCTTAATGCAGATGTTTAAGTGGCTCCAAAACAGTTGCTATACTGCAGTCAACTTATGGTAATTGTTTTTTGCAAGTTCAAACTGTTTCAAGAAGTGTACTCTTCCAATGGTGCTTGGGGGG
>NW_005841901.1:3658942-3675737 GCF_000455745.1 Alligator sinensis | reverse complement strand
GGGGGGGAGGGAGAATGCAGCAAGAAAAAGAGCAAGGAGGATAGGGAAGAGCCTAATGATTTCTTGAACAACATTTTACTTCATGGCAACATGGTAAAAGTCAACCATTGTAGCTGTTGTGGTTGTGGATGAGAGATTGCTCATGAGGGAATCAACTGATGAGGAATTATCAGTGCTGCAGTTGCTGCAAGGGCAGTGTAAAGAGCTTCAGTCAGAGAGAAAGACAGAAAACCATGAAATTGAGGATGCTTTTGATCAAGTTCTACTTCAGACAAAGCAAGAGGCATTGAAAGCTTTGAATATATTTTCACACTTCTCACAGCTAAAAAAGGCCTGGTAAAAGGGCCTAAAGGTCTTTTGGGACACTGAATCTCTCCTCCAAAAAACAAAATTGAATTGCATATTAACTGAGTGCTTTCACCAGTAATGAGCAAGTTTACCCTTTTCAAATTAATTCACAAGTTAATACCCACAGCAGAGTACACTTCATAGTAGAAATTTAATAAATACCTCTCCTTTGTTATAGTATACATACACACACTCCTAAAATGCTTTTCAACTTAGAGAACTTTTTAAAAATGCACCAAAAACTGTACATTTAAAAATGTAATAATAAATGAATGGTTGTAGAATACTTTAATAAAAATAACAAACAAACATTACTACAGCTGCAGAACTGTCTCACATAACTGTCATTAAAATACATAAAATAAACTTATTGAAAAAAATACAGCATGGGCTGTAGCTGTTTATCAAAAAAGGTCAACAGCAATACTAAAACAGATGTATCAGAGTGAAGACTGCCAGTGTGAATCATGCTTCAAAAAGCAGAATTTGGGTCAAGAAAGGTAACAAAAAAGGCAGAATTTGGGTCAACAGGATACCAGGACACACGTATGTTGCTAGTGACAAGCATCTACTGTATCACAGAATCAATTTAAACTTTTTGAAAAAAGAACAACAATACAAGTTTTTCTAAGCAGCGAGTCAACATACGATTGGCCCAAGACTCCCTAGGCAAAAAACAAATGCACATGCTTGCACACGTCTATAGATCCTACCACTCTGAACTCCAGGGTAATCTTTGTAAGGGATACTGTCAAAATAAATTCTGGCAACTGTTTATAATCTTTTCACAGGCACCGGAGTAATTTTCTTTTTTTTTTTTAAAAAAAAGAAGAGATAACCATGAAATATGTTCAGCTGGTTTGTTTTCTAAAGCACAGAATATTTATTTTTAACAGCAGGGCTTGAAAATGCCAAGAAAAGTCATTAAAAATTATGCTTAGTAAAACAAATGACTGGCAGTAAATCCATTGTAATGGATGACATGAATCCACACATTGCATCTAATTAATGGTTATATTAAATGTATTCTTTACAGAAATATTAAAAAAGCGTAAGTTTAACCGACCAACATGTAACTAAAATGCCATCAAGTCTTGTGTTGTCACTTAGCCTAGGAGCTAATGCTATAGAGACTGTTTCCTCCAAGTAACACTCCTTCCATCTAAGTTGACCCATTCTATCTTAATCAGACCAAAAACAGGTGCTGTTCCAATCCAACAAGTCCCTGCTTCTGATAACCTACAGACAAGCAAACATGGGAGTTTCTCAGATGAATACACAGATGATCAGAAGCCCTCCAAGACCACTGACATCTGAAGCTGCAAAATACCTCTCCAGCCAGATGTACTTTCATTGCCAATCTCTTTCTTCCTTATCTACACAAGCAAAGTGATGAAGTGATGAAATGAGACTGGGTAGGAAGAAGCATGCATCTGATATAACGTAGTGGAAAATGACAGCAAAGCTGCTGAGTGCTGAAGGAAGGTAAGTGACTAACAGTGAGAACTGACAAAATAAGTAGTCAAGAAAAACAAAATTAAGACCACATAACTGAAATAAAGCAAGAAACAAGGTACTAAAAGGTACAATTAAAACTAAAATTTGGAAACAGGACATCAGAATTAGCTAATTGAGAGAGCAAGAGCGAGCGAGCGAGCAGTATAAACAGAAACATTTCTCCCTTCCTGTTAGGATAATGACATGGATTTTGGATGTTGGGGGTAACAATATGGAATCTGGGGGTGCTGAGTGTGCAGCTGAATGAAGGCTTTTTCCTGTGTGTCAGCAAAAAGCTGGTGGTCACATGGCTAGCTGATATATTAAAAGCAACTAACTTAGCTAATGCTTAAGTAAGTGGAATCTTAACAGGAGAGGCAGGATCCAAAGTGCATGATGTGTTAAAAATAGAATAGCCCACCATCTATTGTCAGGAGACAAAAGCAGCATGGCCTTGGAGATGGTGCTGAAGTCAGCAAAAAAAACCCAGCAGGAACCAGTGAGAAACCACAGGCGACCAAGAGAAGAGAGGGGTCAAAGTCTCATGCATGCGCTCTTAGCAGAGAGGCATGTAAATGAATGAAATGCATAGGCAATACCATGCTAAGGAAGCAAACAGTAAACAGAAGTGAAGCTTGAGATGGGAGGAGGAATGGGTGGAACCAGAGGTGGAACAAGGGCGGAGTAAATGTTAATATGTATGAACCAAGGTGTATAAAATGTGAAAAAGAACTAATGTCCAATGCTGTTCCCCATATTCTGTTGGTGAGGGAGCTCGCCCGAAGCCGTCTCCATTCTGAATAAAAGCTGTTGCGAGCAATGTGTAATGGTGTTTGCTCCCTGCTGTGCTCTGGCTAATGAGTACCAGGATCCGTGGGCAATTGGACCGTTGTCTCCCCAGTCATTGGGTGCTGCATGGAGTCGCGGTCTAACACGTCCAATCAACAATCTGCAATTTTTCAGTTTTGAAAATGGAGTAACAAGGAGGGGGGATGGGTTGGATGAAGAAGGAACAGGAAAGAAATTTAACATTCCTCTCTCTCTGGCAATGTACTAGAATCCTCTTAGTCACCAAGAGCCCTCCGTCCAAGGTTCTTTTTCATACCCACTCCACCAACAGCCCTTTCAATAAGAATCCTAGCTTTACTCTACATAAATCTGACACCTTGAAAAGAAAAAGGGAGGAAAAAAACAAAATTAAGGGTGCAGACAGACTTAACACTTGAACAGTGCCAGCAAGTGTCACTGATTTGGAACCGCCTCACAACTGCCCCAGTTTAAAGGTGTCTGCGCACACAATGTCAAGGGTCCCAAGTAGAACAGTCACCTTTTTGGCATTGCAGGGCTTTCAAACTGCCACCAGATAGTAGCTGCAGCTACCCAGTGCCTTCTAGTGTTAAGCGCCTCTGTTTCCCCTGGATTCCGTAAACTGGGGAGGAAGACCCCAATCGGCTGGATGCCAAGGAAGACGACACTAATCCCCTGCTACTGCAAATTTCTGACCCTCCTTCTCACTGAGTTCAATAAAAACCATTCCTACGCTTTACCAAAAATCTGTGTGGTGGTATCCCAAAACAGGGGTTCCCAGGTGTACATGTATGCCACTGCCTAGACGCCTGCTTTTCGGTTCCCAGAAGCCGAGTGCTCCAGTGCAGGACTGCCCTTAATCTTTGGCTAAGGCTACTGCTGACTACTCTCCTCAGAGGTGTCCAAATGAAGTGCATGACTGGACCTCTGCTGGGTTCCCATGGAGCTGGGTATTCTGGGAGGGGCCCAAAGTCTTCACAGAGTGCTTTTAAACAGCATTTTCCCACAAGCTGCTTTATCAAAATTTCGTTTTATTTAGGGTCAATGTCCAGGCTATGGTACATCCCAGGTTGATCTGGGGTGGCCAGGTGGGTAGAAAGGTACCCCTGTTTCTGGGTTCCCAAGAAAAATATGGGTGCTCAGCAGGTCTGCCCAAGGCATCCACATCAATTACCAAGAAAGGAATTAAACTGACCAACAGGAGGAGGGGGGGCAGAGAAGAGCATAGAACGTATAGTTTAAGAGCCTTAAAACAGCCCCCCAGGAACACAGAAGCATTGGTACCCCACCCCCCACCCCTCCCAACCCAAATCAACCTGGATGTCTCAAAGCTTGGTCAGTTACAACCAATGGAATAGAACTGACAAGCAACTTCAGGGGAAATGCTTAAAAGCTGCAGAAACATTGGGAAGCACCCACAGAGTCCCCAGCCTCTCAGAGGCAGGAGTACCTTATGTATATAATACCCAAATATACTTCCGACCTAAATCATCCTGGGACAGCATGGACTGGGTCAAGCGCAGGCAATATAGGTGAGGCACCAGAGTTTTGATTGCATAACAGAGTACCCAAGTTGCCATGTGGGGGTTGGGAAAAAGGGAGAGGGGCACAAGAACGAAGCAAGCACTACTTACGAAAAGCCTGGTGTCTGCATGTAACAAACAGGTTCAAAGAGGACCAATTGAAAATAATATGCAATTATCTAGGTGTGCTTTGGGACAGTTCTAGGAAGTTTAAACTATTCTAAATTGACATGTACATCTAGATACTAGCGGTTTAAACAGCATTTAAAAAAGGTTTACATGTTACGTCTGTCTGCACCCTATTATGCTGCTGGAAGGAAGTAACAGAGAAAACAGTGGACACTGGTGGTGCTTATTCAGCCCCACCGCTTTTTAGGTACGAGGCACCTCCACAAAGATTTAACTTGATACCCCTCCAAGTTCTATTGCAGAACCTACTTTCTCAGAGGCTTTTCAAGAGAGACCTTCTATAATGAGCTAAATAGGGAAGGGGGGGGTTAAGCAATTTTAATAAGCTGTGAAGGTAATCTGACAAGCTAAGAATTTATAGCTTGAAATGTTACACTTTGAACTACAAACCAAGAAATAGGCATGCCCAGAAAATTCTATATGAAAGCTATGTAAGAGAAGCAACAATTAAAACCACTGTTGAAGCAAAAGACATGACAGATGCGCTTGAAAGGTATCATACTAAATCTACTGCATCATATTTCTCTATTCAAATAAAAACACTGATCTACTTCTAAATACAAAGCAGAGCCTCCACTTTTCTTTTTTGCTTTCAACCGTTTACTGAGAAAGAGAAGCAACAATGCAAGATTACATTAAGTAGCACTGAACAGACTTTAAATCTAAAGACAATTTGCATCAGTCTTTACTTACCTTTAAATGTTTATACAGGTATTACAATTTGAATTAAGCATTTTCTTCAAATTTTAATAATTTCCAAAATATAAATATATGGTGTGATCATATAAGGTGAACTCACACTGTGGTTCTTCTATATCCATGTTCTGCATTTCTTCACTGAATTCAACCACTGTTGGCTTTCCATTTCTCTCCATTTCAACATTAGGAGCTGGAGATAAAGGAAATGTGATCTGTCTGTCTACTGCTGCTTCTGCAGAAAAAAAGAGCAAAGCTCTGAAATTTAAGGCTTCTATTTTCCATTAAGAAGTGTTCACAATGCAGATTTATCATTTTTTCCCCTCAAAGATCAACAAAATGATCTGCTCCAGTACAAAACTAGGGAGAGGTTGACAGTTTTTAGTATTTAAACTAGATGTAGAAAAGTCATACAAAATAATAAGCAAATTAAGCCCTAGTCTGTAGATTATTTACAAGCAGACCACTATCTGGGAATTTTTGTAAACTGGTCAAACAATTTCTACCAATAATTTTTTGTCCTAAGATTGTATTTTATATCAAACATGCTAGCACTGTTTGCTAGTTTGCTTGAACATGCACGTGTGAGTTTGTATTTCCGTCTAAAACTTTCTCAATTTACAGTTGACCAGGACATGCAACCAAATAAATGACACATCTAGGATGACTTTATAGTGGCAGGCTATGATTTAAAAAATAAATAAATTAATTAAAACTGAAGAGGGGCACCATGCAGTTCCCTCTGGCTCTCAACTGGTTCCAGGACAGCGTTCCATATAAAACAACTGAACCTCCATAACCCTTGCGGTTCACTTCACACTTGAATTATGCTCCTCTCCCCTTACAGGGCAAGAAGTAGTAGTTAGAGAGATAATCTATGTCTGCAAATTTGTGCGGTCTCATCTTTTCCTACAAGTGCAAGGTCTAATGCTATAGTGTTTAAGACCTGACCCATGAAGTCCTTTCATCTGGTCCAGCATGCATGCTGTCCATGGGTCTTTATCTAGGCTGGCACACGCACTGCCCATGTGGCTAGAGCTGCGTGCTCATCAGATCCTGTACGCTGAATTGCTTGTGGGCCCTGTCTGGCCCAGAGACTCTTCCTATACTACTCATCCAGGCCGTGTGGCTTGAGTTTGATACTCCTGATTTAATATCCTATGTCCCGTGGCTCTAAGAACCAGCATTTTTAGCCCTTATTCAACAGTAGAGACCAATCACAAGTTGCTATTAACTAAACAATCTTCCCCAATATTACAAACATTCTAGTTCTTTCAATTTCTTTCCAACTGTGCCTGCAAAACACTGTCAGGAAAGCTAAGCCGCTGTGAGGAAAGCTTCTGGAAAGCCTGCAACATTTAGATGGGTAGGAGATAGGGAGAGGAGATAGGCCACATGGCCATCAGGGAGCCAAGTGGCTAGTATAGTCCCTCTTCCCCAGCCAAAGGGAAGGTGAAGAACTGGAGGAAGGGACCAATTCCCAATCACAATATGGATGTGATCTCAGATGCCCAACCTCTTTGAGAGGCTATCTTCCCCAACTTTTTGATGCATTAAAGCGTTAGTTACTTTTAGTAAGGTACCCCATAAAACCTTATAAGCACAGACATTTACAAAATGAATTTCCAATTATGCTCTAGAGTTTAAAAAAAAAAAAAAGCAGGGAGATAAATTTAAAAAGGTCTTCTGATTAAGAAAAGATGGAATAAAGATTTTGCACATCTCAGAATCCCTAGTGACATTTGTGTTCGACTACAACCTTCTTTTAATGCATCCTCAGAATCTACAGAAGATGAATAGAGAATTCAATTCTACCTATTACTTTAACTAAAATCCTTCTACCTTACATAAAACTTAGGCTAGTTCTCAATTATTTTATGTTTTCAATATTACCAAATTAAAAAGATAAACTGTAGAAATAATTAAAATAGGTCATTGCTTAGAAATACGAGAAAAACTGAGCTAACTGCAAATTAAAAATGCTCACTATGATTATGTAAAATCTGAAATATCAGAACCATGTAAGTAGGGAATTTGAGAATAGAAGATCTCATTAGATGATACTTTTTACATTTTTCTTACCATTGACTTTCCCTAAGCCTGGAGCTTTATTTTTCAGTAAAGTCACTTGAATTTGTGGAATGTTTGTGATGTTTGAATTCAACACAAATTTGAAGTCCACATGTCCAACCATACAGGCTTTTGGCAAAACCAATTCAAAGACATGTTCGTCCCAGCTGTTGCTGTTAGGGAGGAAAAAAAATAGGATTGTAGATACAGTGTTACAGAACAAGTTCTGATCAATCAAATAAGTAGCATTACCCAGTTCATTCTGTGTACAGAGCACTGTTCTTTAACGTTGCGAGGAAAAAGTAATTTTGCATTAGTTGATAGCCACATGAATCTCTGAAGCAAAACAAAGTTTTTTAAAACTACAATTAACCATGTTCACTATGTGCAGAATACATTAAAAAAATGTCAAGAGACTGAGTCAAGATGTTTGAAAATAAATAATGGTAAAAAGCCCCAAACTTCTTATCACCTGCATGACAGTACTGCCTCTGCAATACTTTAATAATTACCTGTTTAACCATCAGAAAAAATATTCAACATAGAAAATGCTTATTAAACATGAATGGTCTTCCAACTCGTAAACTACTGAAGTAACTACTTTGCAGGCTGTGAAGTTGGCCTTTTATATTGATGATGTAAAACCCTGTCACTTTTCAGTAGCCATCTCCAGAAGGCTCAAAATACTAAATTTCAATTCAAAATTCTGAAATACATTTGACAATTTATACAGGATGAGAAGTGCTTCTTACCAGGTGCACACTCAGAAGCCTGCGCTGAGCAAAATGGGTGCAGCTTTCTTTTAATGAGGCATATTTTCCTTTTGAAGCCAACTTTGTTTTATACTGAAAGTGTAAACTTGAGATAATAAGTATCCCTCATTGATCAAAGTTTCATAGTTTGACACACTAAGTTTTGCAATAGTAGTTCAAACTCAAGACAAATGCAATTCAAATTAAACTAATTATGCTTCAAAGTGTTACATTTACATACATTTCCTAACATATCTGCTTATTCTTATTTTTTCCCAGTCCACCTGTAAAGGACTTTCATAAATGTAATACTTTGGTTGTCCTAGAACTATGACTAATGTTAAAATGCGAACCCCACCAGAATTTCAGTAATTATTGTAAAAAGATTATCCTCATTAATGACCATATTGTAAAATGGTATTTTTATCAACGGATATATTACATACTAAAGCAAGGTTCCCTGCATAATCTTTTAGCGATGTGTTAAAACTTGATAATTTTTTTAAAGTCATCTTGAGGGTCATTCATATCAGTCTTGGGCATTTGTAATGAACTCAAAAGAGAAGAAACTCAGCAAGTACACAATTAAGATCCACTGTTTATTAAAAAAAACAACAACAAAAAAACTTTGGTTCCTCACAGCATCTTTCATAGAGCATGACTCATACAAATATTTAGCCATTTTCCTTTATAAAAATATAAATATAAATCCTAGTATACATATTCATTCTGAAGGAATATTTTAGATGTCTGTATAGTATATACACAAAATACTGCTTTCCAAAAGTACCAGCATACACATCCTATGCCACAAGTTCTTGCATATTTAACAAAAATAAGATGGAGCCAAAAGGAGGTCAGACAAAAACAGTTTGTGCTCTGCTATGGAAAAAAAAATTATATGGATTATTTCCATGAGATAAACAGACAAGGTTCTTTGGGTAAATATGGGTATCTTTTATTAGATCAACTCAAATAGTTGAAAAAAATTCTTCTTTGCAAGCTTTTGTCAGGCTGAGGAAGCATTTGCAGTTGGTGCGCGCTCTGCTTCCTTGCCCTGACGAAGGGTATTTATACCCAAAAATTTGCAAAGAAGAATTTTTCCAACTATTTGAGTTGGTCTAATAAAATATATCAGATTTACACAAAGAATCATGTCTGCCTATGTCCTTAGACCAACACAGCTACAATCTACACCCCTGTTCCCAGAGGAACAGTATTTTATCCTTTCCTTTGAACTGTTTTGAAGTGATCTAAATTAGGGCTGTCCAACTGATAACCTGCAAGAGGTTAATATGCAGGTTTTCCCCTTCCCTTCACCCCTACCCACCCCCAGGCTACCTCCTCCTCTCCTCCAGACTACCTCCTCCCCAGCTCCCCTTCCTGCCTTCCAGGAGCAGCAGGGAGATCGAGGGTGAGGCCAGGGCCATGCCCAGGAGGAACTGCAGCATCTGCATGGTGCAGTGCACAGCGAGGCACCCCCATAGTGTGCCTGATGCAGCCCATGGAGAATACAGCTCCTAGGGGTTTAGAACCTGGACAGCCCTGATATAGATTTTACTCCTATTTCCCTCTTTCTTGCTGACAAAATATATATAAACCAAAGATACAGCAAAAACGCTGCCTTTTGGGAAATTATCTAAGGATGAGACAAAACGCTGGTTCATTTCAGGGGAGGAAAGAAGTTCCTAACCTGCACAGACCTACATGCTAAGATAGAGAATTTTATGATGGCACGTTCATAAAAATGAAAAGTAAAAAATGAAGAATATAGATGTTTGCTACTGTAGCAATTATGTCAGTCCTCCAAGACCATTTTACACAATGTGGAAACTTAGAAGTAAACATTTTTTAAACTGTAATCAACAATCCCTCTTCAACAGCCTGTAAAGTTTGCTGTTTGGGTTTTGTGGTGTCTGTTTCTGCCTCTGCAGACCCAGGTGCTTGGGTTATCCTAATAAAGAAGAAAGTCAAGGCCCAGAAGCTTCATTTGGTCAGTATTAAACTGCAACCTATTATGGAAAAAACAGGACCAACAAGTAAGTGATTATCAGTATAATGGTGGCATTTCTGAGGTTAAGCCTATAGGGCGAGGAGGAAATCTGAGGAAGTTAAAAGCCAAGACATAATGGAGCCTATTGGACAGAAGCTGAAACTCAGTTTGTGTGTATACAGATAGACTGTGAAGTCCAGAGGAGCCCCAGAAGTCCTTTACAAACTGTATGACAGAGAACAATAATTTCTGGGATGGAATATGGTAGCTATTCAGCACTAGGAATACCAATTTGTTTTAGGAGGTCAGGAAAAAGGAAGAGGAGAGGAGTTTGCTTTGGTTTAGATTTGTTTAAGGAGACACCGGGCACATCCACACATGGCCCTGACTGCACAGTTGTTACTGTGCAGTCCCGGAGGCACATGGGTCATATCCAACCCTACTGCTCATTGCTACTGCACAGTAGTGTTGGTGGCATGGTATGTGCCTGCCATAGCGATGAGCTATGTTTCCATAGCTTGTGACCACGGCAACGTAGCATCTTGTGTAGACATGCCCACACTGAAGAATAATCTCAATGGCCAAAAGTACAGTGAAAACTTGAAACAAAATGCAATTCCCTCATTATTTCTTTATTTGATATATATACTGCCCTTCAACAAAGAATTGGGGCAGCTTACAATAAAGGACCAATAACAACATATAAAACAGTACAAACAAGAGAAAACAACTTAAAAAGGTAACTAGAATGTTAACCTAAAACAAAACCCCCAAAAACAATATCCAAGCCTAGCTCTGTTTGCTGAACTCCTGCCCAGTTAGGAAGGTGTTACAGCGCCCCCAAAAGATGTCCAGACTCAGGTCTGGCAGGCTTCCAAAGGGAGGAAATTCTGAAGCTGGGGAACAACTATTGAGAAGAACCTCGTGTTTTCACCAAGCAAACTTGGTGGACTAACAGTTGTCATAACCCAAAGGTATGATTTTGTGTGCGCTTCGGCACTAGAATTATCCCCGCCAAATTACAGCTTCGTTGCACAGTGGAGTTTTCTGCTGCAGAGGAGAACCCCGGTGCAAGGACGAGTTTCCCGCCTATTTGCAGCTTCCTTTGCAGAGTGCATTGCTCAAGTTGCAAGAGAAATGCACGGTGCAAAGGAGTTCCCGCCACCCGCATGCAAATTTGTGTCCTGCTATTGGCTAGTTCTAAATTATTCCCAAGTGGCGGCTAACGATTGGCCTGTTAGCCGTATAAGAGGCTTGAGGGGTGTCTGCCCAAGCCGAAGAGGACTCCACATCCATCTCGTGGGGACTCTGGGTACACGGCAGGGTAATAGAGACCCTGTGTGAGATTCAGAGGAGTTTGGCGACCTGATCCATCGCCCACCTCTTCCCGTCTTCAAGCGATAATTTAATAAGACGTATCTACGAAGTTCCATTTTGGTGGCGCGCTTGTCCAGAGCATCCGGAGCTCTGTTTCCGTGGAGCCTAGCAAACTCCACGTGATCGTTCGTGTTGTTTTTGTCTGTAACCGCAACTCAAGCAAGTTTTCCTGCCTGCACTGCGACCATCTTCGGTGTAAGTAAACAATCTTTAAATCTACCGCTACGAGTCTGTGCCTAATTCTAGCTTGACGCGCCTCCTCTCTCCGACCCCGCGTGCCCGGGCTGCTGGCCACAGCCCGCGCAGAGCACAAAAAAGGGCCCGGCTCGCACAACAGTATTTGTAGGAAGTTGTTCTCACTGAACTTAGGGATAGCAATGGGGCAGAAGGGAGATGACAGTCCTTTAGGTGTATAGGGCCCAGACCTTTTCGGGCCTTATAAGTCAAAACCAGCACCTTGAATTACACTGGGAAAGCTACTGGGAACCAATGCACACTCTGGAACACTGGAGCTACATGCCCCTGGAGACTTGCCCCTGTCAAAAGATGTGCTGCCACAACCTGCATTAGCTGCAGCTTCCACATGGTCTTCGAGGGTAGCCCCATGTGGAGGGCAATGCAATGGTGGCCACATCTTAATCTGAATCTCCTAGCCACTGCTGCCACTTTAAGATCCAGGTGCAGCAGAGGATCCAAAAGCACCTCAAGTCCGTGTCCCTGAGTGACGAGAGGCTGAACCCCGCAATGACAGATGTCCCAGTTCCCCTTTAAAAAAAGCAATTTGCCCATCACCTTCGTCTTGTCTGGGTTCCGTTTCAACTGGTTCACCTGCATCCAATCCCCAACTATAGTCACACAATGGGAAAAGACTGAGATTGAAGGGCCAGGGCCTGAGAGTTGTAGCCGGGCATCATAAGCATACAGATGGCACCTCACTCTAAATCTCCACAATCTTGCCTAGCAGCTTTATATACACACTGAACAAAAGGGGTGACAAGATGGACCACTGGGAGACCCCTACAGGACAAGTCCTAAGGGGAGAACAAGCACTCACTCATCATCACCATCTGGAATCTCCTTGCTAGAAAAGAGTGGAACCAATTTAGAGTGGTCCCGGGAATACCCACCAAGTCATGTAAACACTTTAGCAGTACCTCATGGTCAACTGTATCCAGGACCACTGAAAGATCTAGTAAAATCAGAAGAGCACAATTTCCCTTGTCAATCTCAAGGAGAGGATTATCAACCAAGGCCACAAATGCAATCTCTGCTATATCTAAGACAAAAGTCAGACTGACAAGGGTTCAGGAATCCAGTAACATCCAAATGCACCTGGAACTCTGGGCAACCACCTCTTTAATGACCTTTCCCAAGAAGGAGAGGTTGGAGACCAGGCAATAAGTAGTTTACGAGTCAGCATTAAGCACTGGTTTCTTGAGCACAGGCCAGATAACTGCTGATTTAGGAATGTCCATTACCCTGCTCTCTCTCAGCAAGGCACTGATAATCCCCACTAGCAGTGGCCCAGGTCTCCCCTGGCTAGCTTTTACAAACCAGATGGCTACACATCCAGTTCACAATCAGTGGTCCACATCCCCCCAAGCACATCGTCTGCACCACTCGGCAATAGTAAAATTATAACAGTCCATATAAAGGGGACAAAACCAACCTTCCTCAACCCCAAATAGAAAGTATATCTAGAACAGAGTTAATAATGTTAACTCATGCAAACATTCTTCAACTGAAGGAATATGGACTACTTTGAAAAACCTTAGACTAAGTGCCTCAGAAGCTATCCTGTCCTTCATATGTTCTGAATCACACCTACCACACATTGGACCCAAAACAAAAGCGATGCTAATAGGATATGAACGTATAATTGCAATTAATGTTCATTCAAAGCACATCTTAGATGCAACTGATCCTCCTTAAACGTCAAGTTCACTCAAACAGCAAGTACTGACTAGCTTAGTAGCTCAAACCCAACATACAGAAATGAAGTAGGAAGCCTGCTTGACTACAGTCACCTTATTTTGCAAGACAAAATTTACTATATTGAATTGTCATATTCCTTTGAATACAAAACATTTGTTTTAAACAATATATTTCTTCTAAAAAACTGTACTGTACCTTAAATGTGAGTTTCAGAACAAAAAGCTCTAATATGCTTTAGATAGTGCATCTTTTCAAACTGCCTCTTTGTTTCTGTTTTTTAAAGTGAGGGTCAGAAAATATGGATAAGAGTCTTTAATTCATGTGTGACTTTTTTTTTTTTTT
Organism: Alligator sinensis; assembly: GCF_000455745.1. NCBI lineage: Eukaryota > Metazoa > Chordata > Crocodylia > Alligatoridae > Alligator > Alligator sinensis. Next base: position 3,662,208 of record NW_005841901.1, on the reverse strand, counting down.
AAACAGGAATATGAGATTTATAGTCCATGTAGTCCCATCACTTACAATAGCCAACAGAAGAAGATATACTTATCACAGAAGTAGCAGTTGTGGGATATTATACCCTTACAAAGGTCTCATAACTAATCCCTAATATACATTTGCTTAAACTTTGAAGCATGGAGTTTTTTTAGTCCCTTCTAAAAACTCTCATGAAAATTAATGAAACCGAATATTCATTACCCAGAGACATTTTTAGTCCTCCTTAGCTTCCTGTAAACTTTGATTCATTGACACCCTATAGTACTGAGCTTCACCATCTAATTATGCGTCAAATGAAAACTTATTTCCCTTTCAGTGGTTCTGAATTTTTCACCTTTCAGTTTCATTGAATGTCCTTATTTTTTGTGACACAAGAGAGAAACAGGAAGCTATGAAAACAGACTATACATTATTTTACATGCGTTTAGCATGCATCTCTTTTTCCAACAGTATTCTCTAGTAAATAAATCTCAACTTTTCACTCTTTCTGTACCCTTCTCTGAATCTTCTCTGATTCTGTAGTACCTCTTCCACACAGGCGCCCAGACTGAAAGTGCAGTATTCTCAATTAGGGCACATTACTCATTTATATATCATAATATTTTCATATCATTACTTATGCTTATTATGCATCCTGACATATTACTTGGCTTTTCACTGAAGCTGCCTGCTGTGAATATCTCAAAGAAGACTTCAGCCTAATAATTTCCAGGTTCAATAGCTGAGTTAGCACAGACAGTTACCTTATTTACTTGACTACAAGACAATTCCCCCAATAATCAGATTCTGTATGTGGAAAATGTATAAATTTGTTATAATTTTCTTCCTATAGAATCTAATTACTGGAGTTTTGTCTTGAATTTGTCCCCTTTCTATAGCTATAGCAAGAAAAATAACACTGGGGGTGGGGGGAAGTTAGGTGACGCCTTTGCCCTCTGCTCCCCCAACAGCCCCTTGTCTTGTATTAAAAATGGTAATATAGAACCCTGAATGAGGTATGAACAGATTTGAGTTTTCCTCCTTCCTCTTTGCACTTAACTTCTACAGACACAGAAATTATTTTACACATGTAAATTTGTTTATGTTTGGAGTTTGAAAGAGTAGTGCAAAATAAATCAGACAGTGTTCAAAATAACAAACAAACAGAATCCAAGTGTAGGAAATCTGATTGGTCCACTTTAACTTTAACTTGCAATTTACGCAAATCTACAACTAAAATTATTAAGATTTAGAGAACATTTCATTTTGAAGCCCAGTCCATTTTTTTTTAGTTTTTTAATATTAATTTTAGGCATACTTATTAAGTCACAGACAAAGGAGCTAGAACTGAGAGAGCTCCAGTGTAGCACAGGGGTATTCCTTTAAATTTACTTACAGAATTATATTCCTCTCTCTCTTTGAGGTTCAAGAGAATGACCACATTAAAATCAGACAACTGGTGGATCTAAACCAGGGGCAGGCAATTATTTCAGGCAGAGGGCTACTTACCCAGTTTTGGCAGGCTGTCAAGGGCTGCATGGGTAGCCCCACCCCCTGGTCACCATCTTGGGACCAATATCTCAATGTCTTGGGAGCAATGTCACAGGGCCAGCACCAGTGGGGCCCAAAGCAGGGCACAGGCTAACAGGGGTCTGTGGAACAGTCAGAAAGGCTAACCGCACCTTGTCATGCATCCACAGATGCATCATGAACCGGTCCAAGGAGGTGATCCTCCCCCTCTGTGCAACACTGGTCAGGCTGCAGATGGAGTACTGCGTCCAGTTCTGGGCGCTGCACTTCAGGAGGGATGTGGATAGCATTGAGAGGGCCACTCACATGATCAGGGGTCAGCAGGGCAGGCCCTACAAGGAGAGGCTATGGGACCTGAACCTGTTCAGGCTCCACAAGAGAAGGCTGAGAGGGGATCTGTTGGCCATCTACAAACTGGCTAAGGGGGACCAGCAGGCAGTGGGAGAGTCCCTGTTCCCCTGAGCACTAGCAGGGGTAACGAGGAACAATGGCCATAAACTGACTGAGGGTAGATTCAGGCTAGACATCAGGAGGCACTACTTCACAGTCAGGGCAGCTATGATCTGGAAACAACTTCCAAGGGAAGTGGTGCTCACCCCTACCCTGGGGGGTCTTCAAAAGGAGGCTAGACAATTACCTTGCTGGAGTCGTTTGACCCCAGCATCCTCTCCTGCCCAGGGCAGGGGGTCAGACTTGATGATCTGCTCAGGTCCCTTCAGACCCTACCTACTATGAAACTATGAACCGAGCTGGGCTGCACCAGCAGGGAGAGTGGGGAGCTGGCCTGGCTCCATAGAGTCCCTGCCAGCTGGGACCCCGTGTTCCTGCCACCCTGCTTTGGGCCCTGCTGGCACTGGCCCTGGGACACCACTGCAGGCCCCCTACTCGCGCTGGCTCCCACACCTGCTAACTCCCAGTACCCCCCAGTCCTATAGTACAGGTGGGGGGCAGTGCATAACTCCGACCCCCTGCTTGCCGGCAGAGAAGCAGCTGGAGCTGAGCACGGGGAAAAGTGGCTCCTCGCCCACTCCATGGCTGGTGCTCCCTGCTGCAGGCGCTCGCAGCCCACGCGGGGCTGTCTGGAGCAGGCACAGGCAGCCCCACGTAGGCTGCAAGTGGCTACAGCATGGGGTGCCGGCCACAGGACAAGCAAGGGGCCGCTCAGCACAAGCTTGTAACCCAGCCCCACTGCCAGCCTGGGCCCTGCGCTGGCTCTGGGCTCACCTGCCGGCAGCAGCAGCTGCGGCCCACCCACCACTTGCCACGCAGGGCAGTGTTGGCTTTTGCTACCCGCCCAGAGCTCATGCGCTGGGCAGCCCAGAGGCAGCGGTGGCAAGCACTGCCCAGCGTGGCAAGCAAGGGGGCCGCAGCTGCTGTCGCCACGCGCAGCCCCGACAGGTGAGCCCAGAGCCGGTGTGGGGCCCAGGCTGGCAGCAGGGCTGGGTTACTAGGCAGTGCTGAGCGTGTGAGCGCCGGCCATGGGGCGGGGGAGGGGCCACTTTCCTCCACACTGGGAAGGAGCCTGGGGAAAAGCTGAGTGTGGGGGGATGTTTTCATTTCACACCATTTTCAAGAGTGGTCCCCATTTTCAAGAAGGGGAGGAAGGAGGACCCGGGCAACTATAGGCCAGTCAGTGTCACCTCCACCCTTGGCAAAATCTTCGAAAAAATTATCAAGGCTCACATTTGCGAGAGCCCGGCAGGACAAATTATGCTGAGGGGAAACCAGCATGGGTT
>NW_005841901.1:3648009-3658159 GCF_000455745.1 Alligator sinensis | reverse complement strand
GACCTTGTGGCTGCCTATAAGTTCATCACGGGGGCACAGAAGGGAATTGGTGAGGCTTTACTCACCAAGGCGCCCCTGGGGGTCACAAGAAATAATGGCCATAAGCTAGCAGAGAGCAGATTTAGACTGGACATTAGGAAGAACTCCTTCACAGTTAGGGTGGCCAAAATCTGGAATGGGCTCCCAAGTGAGGTAGTACTCTCCCCTACCCTGGGGGTCTTCAAGAAGAGGTTAGATGGGCATCTGGCTGGGGTCATCTGAACCCAGCACTCTTCCCTGCCTATGCAGGGGGTCGGACTCAATGATCTACTGAGGTCCCTTCCGACCCTAACATCTATGAATCTATGTGGGGGAAAGCAGCTCCTTGCCCGCCCCATGGCTGGCATTCCCTGCTGCAGCCACTTGCAGCCCATGTGGGGCCGTCTGGAGCAGGTCCGGGCAGTCCCACATGGGCTGCGAGTGGCTGCAACATGGGCCGCTGACCACAGGGCGGGCGAGGAGATGCTTTCCCCACCCCCCACACAGCTTTTCCCCGGGCTCCTTCCCTGCCAGGGGTCCTTCCCCCACTTCCCCCTTACCTGCGGTTCTGGCACGGGGCATACACATGCTCCCAGGCTAGAAGCCCCTGCCGGGGCTTCTGGCTGGGGGGTGGGGCCAGACAGGCCCTGCTGTTATGGGAGCCCCCTGGGCTTCCCCTGGGTCCTACTGCCCGTGGTTCCTGTCATTTTTGACAGGTTCCTGTCCGTATGCAATGCTTTAAAAGAAAGATAAAAACTTAAGATAAGGAGTTATGGAATACTTACCATTAGGAAAGTCTCTCACTAATTTCTAATCACTTAGAGATTACTTTTTTGCCTAAAAATAAGAGTTCATACTCCTTCTAATATTCATATATTTATATTTTACTCCCCAATAAGCGTGCTTTATTTTGTTGCTCTTCAAATTCAACAGTTGTCTACATGTTTTTGATACACTGCACTCTGACTGGAAAATCACAAGTTATTTCATGAGGAACAACCCTATTTTTCTTTTGTGCATGTGGCTTCCTTATATAGCTAAATCCATGCATCTCCCCCCCCATCTTCCAACTATTGTTTTGGTTTGGTTTGTTTTTCGAAGAGCTACCATATTGAAAACCTACCCAATTTGATGTCTTGATATAGGAACTCTGGAATTACCACTTTCCATTGTCACCTTCCCATTACAAGGTTTCAGTTCTGGCCTCACCCAATCCAGCTTTTTCCTGTTCAAGGCACAATTTATTCCTTACGCATCTTTTCAACTTTCCTGGGTCCCTGTCTATGTCACTTCCCACTATTGTCTGTAACACACATTTGTTTCAGCATTGCCTAAAAATGTCACTAGCATGCCGTGCAGTCTCTTTAAATGAGCAGCGAAGACGTTAAAATTTGGTCTGATATCTTACAGCACCTTACTACGCATAACCCCTTCACTCAATAGATTATCATTTTTTATTACCTTAGTATTTGCTTCTTCAAGCATTCCTCAGCAAACTGTGCAAGTCTCATAGCCAAGGTAATCTGAGTAAATTTAAGTAATTTTTTTAACAGGCTGCAGCACCATATTTTGGTTTTTTTAAGGTTTGAAACCTTCTCAGAAGATGGCCATTAGGGCTGTGCAAAGCTTCAGTCACTGATTCAATTTGGAGGAGATTTGGCCAGCTTTGGCGGCCAAATCTCTGAATCCAAATCGAATCAGAAGACCCATTAATCTCTCCAAATCAAATCAGAAGCCTCTGATTTGATTTGGAGAGATCCAACGATTCGGCCGTGGACACAGCTTTATATGTTTCTTCTACTTACCTCGAGGTACCAGGCGCAGCTCGTGAACACTAAGATGGTAGGGTGGATAGAATGTCCCACAGGAGTGCAGGGGGGTCCCCCGCCCCCTCAGTTGTGGACTTGGAAGTGGAGCAGAAGTATTTCTGGTCCACTTCCAGGTCCACCGCAGAACATGTGGGGAACGCCCCTGCCCCCTGGCTTGGCAACTGGTGTGCCTCCTGGGTCTGGCGGGGGAACACCTGGGGTCCCCCCCACGGCTGATCGCCGAGCTAGAGCGGGGCAGGCGGGAGGGGGATCTGCTGTCAAGCACACGGGGGACCCCCCGCGCTCCTGTGAGATGCTCCATCCACCCCACCATCTCAGTGTTTACAAGCTGCACACGGTACAGTAAAAGCTCTGTTATCTAGCATCCCCCAGGAATGGGGGATGCCGGATAACAAAATATGCCGATTAATTGAGCGGCCCCGGACTCCGCTTCTCCTGCCGTTTTATTTTATTTAGGCTGGTGTGCATAGTCAATGTTTCCCAACTGAAATGGACAAAACTTAGGTCATAATAACAACTTTCATTCATTCTGTGGTTCTTATATAGAAATACAAAGCTATTCAACATTCAACTTGCTGCAGTCTTCTCAGACAGCTCCTAAAATCTCAAGAAGGAAGGACAATACAAGAAGTCAAATATAGAACAACACTGAAAGTACAAGATTTTCTTAATTCACATAATTTCCCTGTACAACTATTTTAATTTAGATCAAACAAGCTTCTACTGTGACACCAATTACAAAATTAGCTAAAGCAAAAAACAAATACTTTATTTTGCCTTAGACCATTACTTTACTTGCCTGTCTGTCTGAAGCTTCCACGTCCGAGTATGCTGAGCTGCATCCCCATGGTGCTGCTGATGCAAATGTTGAGGATGCCGCCTTTGCTGCTGCTCCTGTTGGACTTCCACCCAGCATGGAGGAACAGTGGCTGAAAATCGTGGGGTCAAGGTCTCAAAGCGGGTCAATTCCACCAAGGATGTCAATGTTTCCAGGGAAAATTGTTGGTCCACCAAAAGATCAACTCCTGAATGTTTGTTGAAGGAGGTAAAAAGATGTTTACTATATCACTCATCTTTTCTAGAAAAGCCTAACCAAAATTCCAGAATTAAGCTATGCAAAACATATGCTCATACTTAGGATTTCTTTTGTTTGTTTTGGATTTTTTTGTTTTTAAGGGAAAGATCAGCTAGTTTTGAAGTCATCATACCCAAAAAAAAGCAAGCTTACTCAAAAAAAAATGTTTAAAGCACTTTGAGCCATTCTCAGAGTTTACAGTAATGCAGATGCTCTCTGGGAATGCAGCAAATAGCAGAAAGTCATCTTAACCATCTATGCAGCTGTAAACCTGGTGTTTCTTACTATGTATTGATTTACTTCGTGAAAAATTTAAACAAACATCTGTTTACAGAAAAATGTGGAAGTTATAGAATTTCTATGCATTCGAAAAACCCCAAGACATTATTTATATTTCTGAACACTGTATGTAATATGTTCAATAAGTAAAAATTACTATATTATTATGGTGGGTTACTGGAGCCTCATAACTAGAAGAGATTCGCTCTTTGAATGTCAACAGTAGTTACTTTAATGGAGTGTGTACCCCTCCAACCAGGTACCAGCTGAGAAAAAAAAAAAACTTACTTTACAGACGGTCCTATTTCAGTCTGCTTGAAGTTTTTTGCAAAGTCATGTGATTTCTTTTACATAGTAATATTGAATTATCTGGCAAGTTAAAATATCAACAGCAAATTCAAAATGATTTTTTAAAATCAGTCAAGAAAATAAATGCATGTTGCACAGTATGTCTAGAACGTAGTCCCAATGAAAATACACTGCACTGCAATAAATTTCCTTTCCCTTCCCTGGGCCAGGGAGTTTTAACTGGTTATCTAACAAGGATTAAAATGGTTTATTAATACATTTCCAGAAAAGAAATGATAAATTCAACTTGAAGCTAAAGTTGTAAATACACTATAAAGATGATAAAATCCTGGTATGGACATACACAAAAACATACCTCTACTGCTATCCACCACCAGTTTATTTCTAACCGAATATTACCTCTTAGACATTTCTGAAGTATAAATTAGCAGGTACAGAAAAACTTATTCTGTTGGTTATGTTTACAAATGCATGCCATATCCAACACCTATTCTCACACAGTCATTTCAAATCCATGCTAGCTGGCAAACCTCCTGGGCTCAGCCAGCTGAAATTAGGACTTTACAGCCCACAACCAAAGGAAAAGGGCCTTCTTTCTGAACTGATTTTGAGGCATGTGGAGAAGAGAGAGGCAGGAAACAACTAAAAAAACTTGCCACATCTCAAATTTCTCTCATTTTCACAACTTCAGCAATACATTCAGGGAATATTTTTGCCTTTCAGTGACCAGTGCATTTTTATGAACCCAAGTCCATCATAAAGTGTGAGAATTTCAGGCTTATTTTTAAAATTTCCCGAGCTATTTAATAACTGGGTCAAGCAATGATCCTGGTAAGATGGCTACAAATAGGTTCTTAATCAAACATAAAAAATGTTAGTATGACAGCTGTTACTTAGTATATCAAGGCCAAACACTTCCTAAAGCTAGGCCAGCGTTTTCTAAGTTACAGCTGTGCAGTTTAGTTCTATAATTCACCTAGTTTTTACTAAGATCTCTACAACAACCAGACCTAATTGAACTTAGCCAGCATCTGCTTGACTCTTTGCACAGCTTCTAGCCTATTTGGTTCAAGATCACATTAAAATGGCATTGAAATAATTTTACCCTGTTACAGAGTGACAGGTTCTTTGTTCCTGTATTATAACGCAGAGTTGATGTTATTTGAAAGTGTCATTCTGCTCTAAAAAAAGTTATTAAAAACTATGTTATGGAGTATCTTGTTTAATAACATCAAGTATTCCATGTCAAAATATGTTTACATTTTATAAATTTAAAAGTTTTAAATATTCCCAGAAGTGGCAATACATTGTTTATTCTTAAAAAATAAAAATAAAGAAAAAAGGATGTAATGAATTACAGGAGACTATAGACCCCTTTCTTTTCTGCTTAATATATTTTAAAATCAAAATGGTCTATTTTAAAATAACCTTAAAATAATTTTGGAGAATGCTAAGCCAATATCAGTGCTCAGTCTGCTCAGTAACGTTTTCTAGTTTTATTAAATATGTTGTAGAACTGTGCAAAGCAGAATTTGAAATGGGTACAACAGGCATAAATTAACAGCTGTGAATTCAAGTTCATTGAAATGATATAGGAAGTTCAGCTTTGACAGGCGATACAAATTCTACCACATTTAATCACCAGACACGATTTTTCCTCTCTGTCTTAAGTCCAATAATACATGGACAAAAAGTACTAAAAGAAATATAGGAAGCAGCACTTCAACTTCATGAGCTCACCTGCCACTCTCAAAGTGCTGTGAACTAATAGAAGACCAATATTAACACAGAACCAATGCTGCCCAATCAGCAATTACAGAGCCCCTGGGTTAGAGTATTTTGTCAGCCCTCTCTGTTGAGCCATGAGCAAAACTACACAATCAAAGAGCACTTTAAATGCACTTAGAATAATAGATTAAATGCCTTCATGTGACTGTATTTAAGCATAGCATCGTTTCAAACAGTTTACCTGTAATGCCTGGACTAGAAGGATTAGACAAAGGTTTAGTGCCTTCTGATGACTGCTCTATCCCTTTAGAAAGGGATCCATCCACAAGTATATCAGCTTCATCTATGTCATCACATGTTCCTCCAATCTGAAGGAAATGAAGTTCTCCACCTAAAACATGATGGACAAAAAAAACAGATTCAAACAAATTCATATTAGCTCAAAGTCATGCAACACTGCTTTTAGTTAACACATGTATAGTTATGTGGTCATCGCGCACAGTCATTTTTTTTAGAACCCATCATATACAAAGTGCCATTAACTTTTTCAGGAAAGAAGAAACACATGACCAGACAAGTATCCATTCCAACTATGAGTGGTTCTGAAGGACAAGCTGATCAGCCAAAAAAAACAAGAAACCAAAACAAACCAACCCCCATCCCCAACCTCCAAAACCCGCTGCATAACTACAATGGCAATTAGCTATCCACCTTTCCAGGCCCAACCCACAGGACCACTGCCTTTGCAAGTACACAAGCATTAATACCATTACATCCAACATTACAAATCACTTCTGAAAACAGGGACTATCAGGTTATATGGACCTCACAGTCCACTAGGTTAAGAATATAAATATTTTTAATTTCGAAGTCACCATCATTTTCATAACCCCACCTGTCACAAGTAAATACAATTTTTCTCCATTGTTTTCTGTATAAAATATTTTTATTTTGCAGTTTCAGGTAGATTCCTCCAGCTTCTGCCCACTCTCTAGCATGGTGGAAGTCTCATCTGCAAGCATTATTGTCTATTTAGTTTCCATGGAGAAGGTCTCCAATTCCCATGTCATCCAAAATGACAGAAGTTCCAGTAAGCTTCATAAAGATCTCGACTATACCATAGTCTTGCATACATGCCCCAGAATGTAACATGCATCATGCATTTGAAAAGCAAAATGAAGTAAAAAGATTTTTTCTACAGTTATAGCTGCAAAGAGCAGTGACAGTTTCTAATTTTCAGCTGACTTGCTCTCCTTTTCTTCCTTACACTGTGAAATAAGAGGAAACCAGGAGCAGTTACCAGATGCCAGAACTGCCCTAGGAAAGGTTAGTGTGACTGGTGGAACATCAACACCATTAAAAACAAGAATGAGAGTGTAGTTAACACCTGTCAAGTAGAAAACAATAGGACATTAAGCCAATTAACTTCTTCAGCTACTTGAATAGTAATGCAACAGCTACTGCAGTATAGAGCAGGAATAAAAAACAGAATGCATGTATTCTGGGCAAATAAATCAGCTTACCTGCTTAATACATGCACCCCAATCTTAAGGGCCTGATTTTGGAGGGGAAGGTATGTCTTGCATGTGAGAAAATGATATTTTAGGAAGTTAGTGTTTATAAGCAAAGTAATAGTGAATCCCATATGTATCTATCTAAAAACCTTGTTGGTGTAACATGGCATTATCCTGTTAGGACAGGTCAGGTCATACATCTGGAAAGTAAAGAAAAAACTTATAACAAACTAGTCCTTCCCCTCTCCAAAGCAAAGGCACATTAAAAGATAATCCCCCTCCAGCAGACTAACTATGGAGGCAGAAAGAACAGTCTTCAAGTAATGATGACCTACATCATTTGCTATGGGAAGTAAAGATGCTGAAGGAGTTATGAAAAAAAAAGTTTCAGGTCAAAGTTGAAGACAAAGGTGAAAATGATTAAGTTAATAAAATGATGGCAGAGGTGGGTAAACACAGTGATTGAACAATATTACCAATCTGAACATAAGATTCCAAAGAAATAAAGAACCAACTAAAGCTGGAGAACATGGAAAATAGAAAAACAAAAACAACGCAAGTTTTAAGGAGGTAATTTCAGAGAAGACTGAAGGGAGAAACTGAAGTGTGCTGAACGGTGCTTTCCTAGATGTGTTACATGGGACAAGGTTCTTTGGGTGAATCTGGTATCTTTTATTAGACCAACTTAAATAGTTGGAAAACAATTTTTAAGCAAGCTTTCGAGTTCAAAAACCCTTTGTTAGGCTAAGGAAGTTTCAACAGTTGGTGTGTGCTCTTCCTGGATGGAATGAAAAGTAAAGTAAAAGTAAAATCTACATCTTCACTGACTGACTGCCTGTCTTGTATGCAGACCAGCCCAGCTTCTGGCTTCTTTACTTTTCATTCCATGCAGGAAGAGCACACACCAACTGCTGAAACTTCCTTAGCCTGACAAAAGGTTTTTGAACCCAAAAGCTTGCTTAAAAATTGTTTTCCAACTATTTAAGTTGGTCTAATAAAAGATATCAGGTTCACCCAAAGAACCTTGTCTGCCCATGTCCTTAGACCAACACGGCTACAGCCTACACCCCTGTTACATTGGACACCAAATCTTACATTTACTGAAATAATTCTTTTTCCACACAATCCCCAAGAGGCTCCAGGAAGAAAAATAAAAAATGTCCATCCGAATTACTACAAAAGACAAAAAGAATCCTGGTAACAGTGAAGCAGACAACAACTGAGCGAGACAATTCTCTAGCAGCCCACAAAAAAATTATTATCTAGCAACATAAATGCTAAAACTCAAAAGGGAACTGCATTAGGTAACCACTAGGCTTAGAACTAACAGTATAAAATACAAATAGGGATTCCCACTTAGAGCTTACATAAAGTTAGGAAGTTAAGTGTCAGATGCAAAAGAAAGGAGGAGGGAATAGGCACATCAGATTGAAACTAATGTAACAGGAACAAAAATACCACATCTGAACCTCTTCAACTGGGAATCAATAGATCCAAGAGAAGATTTCATAGACATTAGGGCTGGAAGGGACCTCAGAAGATCATCAAGTCCAGCCCCCCGCCCAAAGGGCAGGAAGTCAGCTAGAGTCATAGGATCAATACAAACAATACAAGAAGATACAAAAAAGCAGGGCTGCTCCATCTCCCACCAGTGGGCCAAATGCAACCTGCAGAGCCATTTCATCTGACCTGTGGGGCTCCCTACAGACCCAGAATTTTGGAGGTGGGAGAGCAGTGGCTATTAATATGGCCACCCCTACTCCTCCCCGTGGCCAAATCCCCAACCCCAAGGCATGCACAGCTAGTTGGAGCCAAGTTGCACCCACTTCTCCCTTGAGTTGAGCCACATGCTCCCTCCCCAACCCCAGACCAGATCATGCCCCTTCCCACTCCACTGAGGGGTCAAGTCAGGCCCTCTTCCTCCCCCCCCCGCCACGTAAAGTCTCCTTTCCCCCTGCAGGGTCACACTGCCCCCCAGCCCCTTTGGCATGGCCAGATGGTGGCTGCCACATTGGCCCTAGGAGCTGGATAGAAACCATTCTTCAGCCTGTAACTGGATCTGGCACTGCCCATCTGGCCTGCCAAGGAATAAGGTTGAGCACCACTGCACAAAGAGAAATGTAGCAGCAATAACATATACAGAATAAATAAGCAAGCATATGCAGCATGGATAGGCTTGGCAGGATTTGATTTTTAAATGTCACCTGACACTGACAGACACTGCTAAATTTCACCTGACACTCAGACTGACAGAAAAATATTTCTGTCACCAATCATCAAAATTTATAGAAAGCAGATATTAAAATAAAAAAAAAGGTGTTGGGATAGGGGTAAGGACATCTGGGGCAGGGGGCACCACGTATGGGTGTACACACAGCAGCTGGTGCAAGTGGAGTGGGGGCTGCGCATACAGTGATCCTCTGGCAGAAGCTTAGGCAGCCACTACAGGAGCTGGGGGCTGTGATGGTAAGGCTGTGTTGGGGGGTAGGAGGGGGCAGACTTAGAGGGGCAGGGCTGTTGGCAGCCAGAAGCCTGGAGCTGCCAGCCACTCACTTTGCCCAGGTCCCAGCCAGGCGCTTAATGGCGAACACCCAGTGAGCCCAACCCAGACCCTGAGTGATCAGGGCAAGGTGAAACTCCCTCCAAGCCCACTCTGGCTCAGCCCCTGAGTGATCAGTTATGCTTTACTGATTTATAGATATTTACTTTTTATATTTTAACATGATTTTATAAAAGCTTTTAACAGCATGCTGTCACTATTTAGTTGTCTGCCACCACACCCCTTTTGCACAATCCTGAAAATTTAAAAATCAATAAAAATAGAAAGAAATGCTTAAACATCAATTTTAACCATCAAAATTATTAAAAAATAAAATTTGAATTCTGTCAAGCATGGATTAATGGCATTCTAAACAACAGACATACAATAAAATGAGAATTGGGATTTACAGCTCATGGTCAAAACTTCAGAAGTCTACCAATTTACACATCAGAACCAGCAACATCCAAGCCCCATCTATGACGTCCTATGTATCATGACATTTAGAAGATAAACTAAGTGTGGACAGAACACGTTATGGTCAAGATCCTATTAAAAAAAACAAAACTATGATTCTACAGGAAAGACTTAGAGGTCTAGTAACTTTCTAAAAATGGATTTGGTTATTCTGGATGCTATGAGAATTATATTAATGATAAAAGTCAACTATTTAAAAAGGCTGTTAAAGAGGGATACAAAGAAGAAATAGGATGGAAACTAATACAGTATCCCAGAAAAAAGGGAAAAGGAAGCACAGGAAAATAAATACAGGAGATAAAGACTGAAATCTTTACTAAGGAGACTCAGGCCCAAAAGTATAATTAAATGATTCTCCTCCCAGAGAGCACCAAAATATAAC
>NW_005841901.1:3625071-3647978 GCF_000455745.1 Alligator sinensis | reverse complement strand
CAGGAATGGAAAAAGCCCTAAAGAGAAAGAGACTTAATACTCTGGGAGGAAAGAATAAAATTAATAAAATCCTGACCAAAGACTACCCAAACAGAAAGAAAAATGTCAAATATCAACATAAAAACACAAACAAGCAGTAAAATTTAGGACCAGATGGAAACTGATCTCAGGAGGCTTCATACAGCTCTTTGTGCCTCTAACTGGAAGGAGCCACCGGAGAAAGGTACGAAATATATTACCTGTTACTAACAGGCCTAGATTCACCCAGGACCAGCTGGGACTTCAGATGATACTACACTGCTTGCCTAACCACGCTGCCATCAACATACAAATACACAGGGCTAGTGGAATCCCTCACCCCAGCCTGGAGGTCGGTATGTGATAAAACACTAACAACATGCTCCTACCCAGCCACTTCCCAACATGGAGGTACAACTTGAGCATAAGTTGCTGTGGCTCTGTTAGCATTACTGCAGTGGCCCTGACTGTCTGGATTTTCAGTCCTAATGTCTATAGAAGGGAGCCTAATCATCTACTATAGTTCCCCAGTCATACTTGGCATAGTGGTTCCATACTGGGTGATGGGAGGGAGCAGTAGAGACCCCAACCAGCTGGCATCAAGCCTTTCAGCTGTAATTACAACGTAGATGGTATGTATACAAGTAATGGAAAGAGGGAGGATACTTTTGGGGTCACAGTATGCAACTTCCTGTATCTTGGTCCTTCTTCTGCCTACATATGCACTGTGGAAAGGTAAGGGGAATGGGAAAAAGTTTTTCATATTGCTAACAAACTTCCTTGAGTATCATATTTGTGTTCACTTTAACTATGACACGGGCTGTCAATTAACGGCAATCAACATGTGTGATTAACGTGTTAATCAGTTATTGTGTTACTTTTTTTAACGTGTTAATAGCACATGTGGTTTTGGAGCCTGCACCCAGCTCAGCTCTGCCACCATCATTACCGCCTCCAGGCCACCCAGCAGGGAAACGGTGGCAGCGCAAGAGGACCACAGGGCAGCCTGGTGCAGGCTTTGGGCAGCAGCAGGAGGAGGAGTGGGGAGGGATGGGTGCATGCACAGACATACAAGCAGCTGCAGCCTGCACACAGCCAGGAACACAGCCTAGAGCAGTGCTTCTCAAACTATCTGATGTGGTAGACTGGCAATTTTTTTTCCAGTGGGCCAGGGACCGGTGCCCGGTTCAGCCGGTGGCAGCAACTGCATGTAACAGTGCTACACAAACGCGTGACCGGCTGTTTCTTTCTCTTTCCTCGCCTCGCATGACGTGACATCACCTGGAGCGTAGGAACGTACGAACTGTGGTGCTATGACATATCAATGTTATGCTTCTGAAAATATATTTCTTTCTTTCCTGACAACTCGCTGCAGACTGGAGACCGGTGGCTCGCGGACTACCACTTTGAAAAGCACTGGCCTACAGGCTACAGAGCAGCGCCCTGCAGGCAAGTCTGTGGAGGGGAGGGGTGAGAGGAGGGGTCGAGGGGGGCAGATCGAGGCACCCACAGTGAGCGAGGGAGTGGGGCAGGGACAGATTGTGGGACCCAGCTGTAGGCAGCTCGTCCAGGTGTGCAGGTGGGTGGCTCCCCACCGCTGCACAAACCCCTGGGGGAGACACAGGGGGCACGTGCCCCCTGAATGCGTGCGCGAGGTGGGCTGCCCGCTGTAGGCTGAGGCTCTATGCTCTGCTGCCTTTGCCCCAGGAACCGCGTGCTGGCTGTGCTGTGCATTGGTGGAGGGTGGCACTCCTGCCCGTTCAGTGGCAGGAGGCACAACATGGCATCATGCGGCTTCTGGGGCAATGGCAGCAGGGTGCAGAGCCCCAGCCCACAGCTGGCAACCCACCTCTGCCAGATGCACAAATTCAAAGGGACACATGCCCCCCATGGGGGTCCGCGCAGCGGTGGGGAGTCACCCCCCCTCGGCTTGCACTCCTGGATGAGCCACCCGCAGCTCCATCCCATGACCCACCCTGGCCTCAGGGCTCCTTTCACTCCAGCCACTGCCCCGCTCCCTCCCTCACCACAGGGACCTCGATCTGCACCCCCCTGCCCCTTCCCTCCCCCACACCCCTTCCACTCCACACACTTACTTGCTGGCTGCTGTGTCTGCCCCTCACTCCCAAGCCACAGCCCCCTCAGCCCTGCTGTTGCCCCTCACTCCTGATCCACAGTACTTTGCATCCTGCCAGGGTGTGTGGGGACCCCTCCCCCCAGGCTCCAAACCTCACACACCCCTATAGTCCGCCCACACCTTCACAAATTCCCCCTCCCACACACACAGACCCCACCCCTCAACCATACAATGTACCTGCATAATTTTGCATAATTGAGTTTTTCTGCATATTTTTGAGTTTTCAGCTGTATGATTACAATTACAATTAATTGCGACTAATTTTTTAAATTGCATAACTAATCACCATCAAAATTTTTAATCATTTGACAGCACTAATTATGACCTCCTGGTGAGTTGGGTAATACTTCAGAGAGGTGGAGGGGGTGGGAGAAACAGGTCTTTTCACACAGGAGAAATTAGTCAGTATGACTTCTTAAGCAGCCAGACTTGTAATGGCTGGTCTTTGTAGCTCACTGATTCCCTCCAATCATTAACATGTTGTTCAGCCAAGCATGGTCTTCTTGGCACAGTCAGACTGCACTTCCACCTCACTTCAATTTTATGAATGGAAAAAGCAGCTAAGGACCAGAAGGGACCTGCAAGATCATCAAGTCTGGTCCCCTGCCATGACCAGGAAGTTACTGGGCTCAGACTAGCTCAACCAGGTGCTCGTCCAGTCTCATCTTGAACACCTACAAGGATGGCAACTGTACCACCTCTGTTGGGCATGTGTTCTAGATTCTGGTGACCCTTTCAGAGAAAAAAGTTGTTTCTTATGTCCAGCCTGAATTTACCTTCTATTAGCTTATGCTCATTGGTCCACTTGAGGTGCCTTCCTGAAAAGCTGCTCCCCTAGGTCTTGATGCTCACCCCGACTTACTTGTAGGCACCCGTCAAGTCACCTCTCAGCCTTCTCTTGGACTGAACAGGCCCAGTTCCCAGAGCCTTTTCTCATAGGGCCTATTCTCCATGTCTTTAGTCATAGAGGTGGCCCTTCTTTGTACCCTTTCAAGCTTATCCACATCCTTCTTGAAGTGCAGTGCCCAGGACTGGAAACAATACTCCAGTTGTGGCACACCAGTGCGGAGTACAGAGGGAGGAGCACCTCCCTGGATCTATTGGCAACACATCGGTTGATGCACGCCCAAGTTCTATTTGCCCTGCTGGCAACCTCATCGCACTGTATGATCGGTTCATATTCATCTTCTGGTCTATCATGACCCCCAGGTACTGTTCAGATGCTGTGCCAGCCAGTGGACCACTACCCATTGTATAGTTATGGTGAAGGGTCTTCCTACCCAGATGAACTCTGCAATTCTCCTTGTTAAACCTCATCCGATTCTGTTCAGCCCATAAATCCAGTCTGCCAAGGTCATCCTGGATCTTTACCCTATCCTCTGATGCACCCGTGTTTCCCCACAGCTTGGTACCATTTGCAAACTTAATCACAGCTTTTCACCCGCTCATCCAAGTCATTAATAAATAGGTTAAAAAGCATGAGTCCAAGCACTGATCCCTGGGGGACACCACTGGAGACAGCCCTCCAGGATGAGGCCATATCATTGATTACAACTCTCTGGGATTGACCTCTAAGCCAGTTGTCCACCCACTTCACTGTAGGCTGGTTCAGCCCAGTACTCTCCAGTTTGGTTGAGGGAATCTCGTGGGAAACAGAATCAAAGGCTTTACTAAAGTCTAAGTAAGTGATATTAACCTCATGTCCCTCGTCCAGATGTTTAGTTACTTGGTCATAGAAGGAGACCAGGTTTGTCAGGTATGATTTACCCTCAACAAAGCCATGCTAGTTGTTTCTTAACATCCCATCAGTTACCAGCTTATAATTGATTACCTCCTTAAAGTTTTTTCATAAATTTTACTCAGGGCCAAAGTCAGACTGACCGGTCTGTAGTTTGCAGGGTCCTACCTCTTCCCTTTTTTGAAGATGGGCACCTTTGTTGCACGACTCTTCGAACAGCTTTGCCAGCGGTGCTGCTATAAGCTCATCCAGTTCTTTCAGGACTCTCGGATGCTGGTCATCTGGCCTGGCAGACTTGAAAACGCCCAAGTGTTGTAGGAGATTAGGGCCCAGGGTCAGAGAGGACCTAGTCAGGCAACTTCTGGTGGGACTGGACGTGTTCAGATCAGCAGATCCTGATGATCTCCACCCCACAGTGCTGAGGGAATTAGCAGAGGTCATTGTGGGACCCCTGGAACAGCTTTACGAGCACTCATGGTGCTCTGGCAAGATGCCAGAGGACTGGAAAAGGGCCAACATGGTCCCCATTTTCAAAAAAGGGAGGAAGGAGGACCCAGGAAATTATAGACCTGTTAGTTTTATCTCGGTCCTGGGGAAGCTCTTTGAGAAAATTATCCAGGTGCACATCTGTGAGGGGCAAGCAGGGGAGTATATGCTTAAGGGAAACCAACATGGGTTCATTAGAGGCAGGTCCTGTCAGACCAACCTAGTGGCCTTCTATGACCAGGTCACAAAATCCTTGGACGCAGGTGTCGCAGTGGACATAGTCTTTCTGGACTTTAGGAAGGCCTTCGACACTATCACTCACCCCATTCTTATTAAAAAATTAGGAGATTGTGGTGTCGATGCCTACACAGTCAGATGGGTCACCAATTGGCTGGAGGGCCGCACCCAGAGAGTGGTGGTGGACGGATGATTTTTGACCAGGAGGGATGTGGGCAGTGGGGTTCCACAGGGCTCGGTCCTCGGGCCTGTACTGTTCAACATCTTCATCAGCGACTTGGATGCAGGGGTGAAAAGCACCTTGGTTCAAATTTGCAGATGACACTAAGATTTGGGGAGAAGTGGGCACGCTAGAATGGAGGGACAGGCTGCAATTGGATCTGGACAAGTTACAGGGGTGGTCGGATGAGAATAAGATGGGTTTCAATACTGACAAGTGCAAGCTATTGCACCTAGGGAGAAAGAACCAGCAGCATACCTACAGGCTGGGGAACCCCCTTCTCGTCAGCACAGAGGCAGAAAAGGTTCTTGGAGTCATTATAGACTCCAAGATGAACATGGGCCACCAATGTGGGGATGCAGTCAGGAAGGCTAATCGCACCTTGTCATGCATCCACAGATGCATCACGAGCAGGTCCAAGAGGTGATCCTCTCCCTCTGTGCAACACTGGTCAGGCCACAGTTGGAGTACTGCATCGAGTTCTGGGCGCCGCACTTCAGGAGGGATGCAGATAGCATCGAGAGGGTCCAGAGGAGGGCCACTCGCATGATCAGGGGGCAGCAGGGCAGGTCCTACAAGGAGAGGCTATGAGACCTGAACCTGTTCAGCCTCCACAAGAGAAGGATGAGAGGGGATCTAGTGGCTGTCTATAAACCAGGCAAGGGAGACCAGCAGGCAATGGGAGAGTCCCTGTTCCCCTGAGCACTACTGGGAGTAACAAGGAGTAACAGCCATAAGTTGACAGAGTAGGTTCAGGCTAAACATCAGGAGGCGCTACTTCACAGTCAGGGCGGCTAGGATCTGGAACCAACTTCCAAGGGAAATGGTGCTTGCCCCTACCCTGGGGGTCTTTAAAAGGAGGCTAGACAGACACCTTGCCGGGGTCGTTTGACCCCAGCATTCTTTCCTGCCATGGCAGGGGGTCAGACTTGATGATCTGCTCAGGTCCTTTCCGCCCCTACCTCTTATGAAACTATGAGATTCCCTCACCTGTTCAGGACTGATTTCATGTAGTCTGTCTTCCCCATATTCCCTGGGCCTCTGATCAGGTGAACAGCCCCCAACTGATTTAAGGAATACTGATGTGAAGTAGGTATTTAGGAGTTCTTCGTTTTCGCAGGGATTGACTATGGGCTACCCCGAGTATTCATCAGATTGGGCTCCACTGTGGGGAACCTCTATTGTTCTTGCTCCCTATGTATTCACAACAGGACTTTTATTCCAAACCAACTTGATCTCCATGCCTGCCTTGGCTTTTTGTGTCTCATATCTGCAGGCCCTGGCAATATGGGTGTATTCCTCCCTGGTTGCTGAACCATTCTTCTATTGCTTGTATGCTTCTTCTTTCTCTTTGAATAGTTCCCTAACATCCCTGTTCAGCCAATGGGTCTCTTGGCTCTTTTCTTGCTTTTTGTCTACATGCCTGGGGATGGCCTGTTTTTAGCCAGTGAAAACTATCTCCTTAAGGAAGCACCACCGTTCCTGGACTCCCAAACTGTCCAGTTTCTGAACTTCCAAATCATTCCTGAACTCCCAACCGCCCACTAGAACCTCTAGCAGATTTATATCCTTCAGAGTTTTCCCCAGCTTCTATGCACCTGGCCGTTAACACAGGAAATACAAGCAAGAGGCTTATCAATATGGCCTACTTTCCCTGGCCAAGCAGCAAAATTAAGATTCAGTTCTTACCAGTGGGGTTCTGTGGGCTGACTAAAATGCTTGGAGATGTTTCTGGATAAGATAGCAAATAGTGGCAGAATAAATTCTTTCCAGTATGATAAAAGAATCCACTTGTGGCCTTGCTATGAAACAATATTTTTTTAAAGAGGGGAAGGGAGTGATTATTTTCTCTTTCCATAATACAAAATGTAAACTATTTCCTTGGCATGCCCTTCCCCTTTAACAAGTTGAAAAAAATAGCCTGGTCATATTGTTCCTTGACTATAAGCAAAGAGCAAGATATGAGGATGAAATGCAGCTGAAAAAAATGTCAAGATGCTCTTCAGTCTTAGCCAGTAGTCTGCAGCCTCCAGGTTTAGCTATGGCCCTGTCAAAAGTAGATACACAGAATCCACCACATCCACGTGCCCTGTGCCAGTGGAGAACTCTAGTGTTGGTCGTCTATGAACCAGATGAACACTAATGAACTGGAACAGTCAGGTGCATTTTGTTCACTCCACCTCTGTGCAGCTATGGAGAATTCATACAAGATGATCAAATCATAACAGACGAGTGCACTGATTCCACTGTAAACTTAGACATTTGGATACACCATTGCATTCTGTTCCATTTGTTCCACACTACTGTTATTCATTACCTATTTTAGTATGGTTAATTACGATTTAAATCCTTTTTTACTAAATCTCTCTTGCTGTACATGGTACATGCACACTTCAACATAAGAGGGTTTCACAAACTTTTATACAAAAGTTTTGTATAAAGAAAGCACATCCATACCATCTAAATCCATAAAAATATTAGCAAATAAAAACTACCTTGCACACATGCAAAGAACCAAGAATTCGCAAATTAAATACTGTGCATGTGTTAATTCATTAGCTAAGCATCACTACACAGCATCACAACCTTGGCTCACACCACCCTGTGATGCTGTTATATGAGCACACAAGGCATTTTTGATTTCCACTGCTCATCTGGATCCAGTGCCTGCTATGCCACTAAAATTTCTAGTTGTCTACAGTGGGTCAGCAAACCATCAGTGTCAAATCTGCTCCACTCCATGTCAAACTGCTTGCCTTTAGCTTCCCAGACATTGTGACATGTTGGGCTCTACAATACATGCAGCATTGGCCACAAGGGCATCCAAAGTTTTGTTCCTACAATCAGCTGGCCTGCTCCCTCCACCCTCGCTCCAGTCCCTCAGTCCCCACTGTCATGTTGGTGCTCTGCAGTCTGTCCTGTCCGTCTAGAGCGCTCTGACTGGCTGCCGAGACAGCCAATCAGAGCACGAATAAAGCATTATGAACAGACAGCGAGACAGACTATGACTTTTATAACATTAGAATGCCTCTTGCCAGCTGAAGCTTGCATAATAATTAGGGATCCTACTTATTTTGTGGTTTCACAGATTTCATGGAAACTGAAATCTGGGATTGTTTGAAACATCAACAAAAAAAAGGTAATAAAAATAAAATGCTGGTTCCCCAGTGGAAGCCACCAGTTCTTGCTGCCGGGAGGGGAAGGTGCCAGCTGGCAGGGCAGCACAAAGGGCAGCTAAGATGGTAGCTGCCCCCTTGCCCCTCCTCCCCCTGCCAGGGCCTCTCTGCCAAGCAGTGCCAAGGGGCGGGGGTAGGGCAGCACAAAGGGCAGCCAGAAATCAATATGGCAGCTGCTCCACATCTGTCCTCCCCTCCAACCCCAGGCCCTCTCTGTCCATCAATTATCGCTGAGTGGAGGGGCCGCTATGAAATGCCCACAAAAAATTGGTTCTATATGCCATGAGCGGGCCGCATAAATCCCTTTGTCTCACTGTGATTTAAGTAGGCCCCTAATAATGATCAAATAGTGCTCTTTAAGACTGCTATATACATAGTGGCCAAAAAATTATGAGCATAGGTAACATCAAGTTCTGAAAGACATGCACTACTTCAGGTACATTATGAATTGCACCTGTAAGGTCACAGTACTAAAGTTATTCATAAGCCTTCATTACCACAGCCCTAGCAATCAGCTTGCTAACCCCAAATTGATTAGCTAAGGATCTATAGCATCCTGGAATAGCTGGCTCCCAGAAGGCAGTAATAATCAGTAGGGCTGTACAAAGCTTCAATAGCTGATTCAATTCGGGGACCGCATCTCCGAATCCAAATTGAATCGGGAAACTAAGTAAAAGGTCCAAATCAATTAGAAGCATCCGAATCAATCTGAAAAAGATTCAGCCAATTCAGAAATTCAGACATAGACTAAACAGGCAGCTGACAGTTGCCTTCAGGAGGTAAATCTGTTGGGGTTGGGGGCGGGGGGAGGGAATGGGGCTGGGACATGCTGCTCAGCCGGGGCAGGGGATGTATTACCTGGGGAAGGGGGGCAGGGGGCTCTGCCCTGCTGTCGCTTGCTCAGAAGGGGCAGGAGGGTAAAAGTGTGTGGGGGGGGAATGCCCTGCTGCCACCTGGAGTAAGCTGTGCTTGCATCGCACCCCCTTGCCCTGCGCCAGCTGGGCATAGCCCCACGGCTCCCCCTGCCAGGGCAGAGGCAGGCACAAATGGAAGAGTGGCAAGAGAAGCTCTCATGGCTGCCCTGCCCTGCCTGGCCCCAGCCCCCACCCAGCCCCAGCACAAAGCCGATTCAAATCAATTCAGGACAGTGTTCCAAATCTAAATCACTGTCCTTCGAAATCCAAATCCAAATCCAAATCGAATACTTCCCTGTACGCACAGGCCTAGTAATCAGTGTCTGGACAACTGTTACCTTCCTTTGTTTAGTATTCTGGGGCTAGTGGGGCAGGGAAAGATCCTCACACAGCTCTATGGAAGTCCATCTCCTCATGCAAAAGTTCTGCCACCACTGCTGGTCATACCAGGTCTACATGATGGTCTAATTCTAGTATGGGGTCACTGTTATCCAGAACCAGAAGCACCAATCTATATACAAGAGATTTCACAACTCTAGCAACAAGCTCGAGGCGCTCATAGCTTCACCCTCACTCAAATACCTGCCACTTTTACAAAAGATACATTGTTGCTGAAATGGCCATCACCATCTTAAAGCCCTCTAACAATGTTTTGAAATAACAGCACAGCCAAGAGTCAAAGCACCTTTTCCATTAGTGGAGACTATAGCTTGGCTATGACAAGAACAAACCAAAACAAGAAGCATATAGAGCAAGAAGTGTCAGCAGTATGTCCTACCAGGCTAATAACACCTCTAACACAAGGACAAGCAACTTCTTCTGAGATCAAAAAAGTGTAGTTAGGCATGAAGCAGCATAGAATATGAGGGCACGGGAACTACTGCTAAACCTGTCACAGCAACTCTAGTATGCACACAGCTACAACACTGTGTGGTGTGCACAGTGAGGTTGTTTGCACATTTATACTTTGCAAACCAGCTATACCCATGAGATGGCTAATGCAGGAAAATGAGGTCACAATGATTAAATCTATGCCATTAAAAACATCCCTAGTAACAAAACATCTCTCAGAGTTAAGACGGTATCGGGCATCACTGAAAGTAAATTAAATGCAAATGATTTGATGACATTAAGGTTTCCAATAAAATGAAAGAGGCAGATATAGTGATAGCAAGATCACAAGAACAAAAGCTATTATATGGCTCTCACAAGTTAAATTTGAGTTGCTAATAAATGTAAGAATATGTTTCAAAGACACTTGCCAAAAAAATGAAAGCACTCCTTTCTCAATAAATGCTTCTTAGGGTAATTCAAGAGGTGAGATCAAATAAAAATTAAAGGACTAGAGTCATACTATTTAAAATTAAAAACAAATATTCACTACCATCCTTTGACTGAGGTGGTCTTATATATAAGATCTTCATGGCCATCTCTAAAAAATTGCTATTGGTTATATTTCATCCCAAATGATAAGGCTTTTCATTAATATTGCATATCTTTCTGGTTCAGAAAAAGTTAACTGGGCATATAGTAAAAGAATTCCATTATGAAGAAACCAAAACACAGCTGCTCTCCACCTGCTGGGGTTTTGTTGCTCTTATTGAGCCCCAAGCACAAAAAAATTAAATACAGAATATCCTAATACAAAGGGAATATAAAACCAAGTTGCATACAAATGATGATGTACTAAATGGTCATAATTACATCAAATATATTTTTTCAAAATGTATTAACCTATAAATTATACTAAATATTACATTAAATATAGGAAAAATTTATGATCAAATAGAAACAAGGAATCTGAGAGATTTTAACAAAGTTCTTACAAACCAATATTTCTCCTAATCTCAGTCAACTGAGTAAAAATAAGTATTCCTTCCATTTTTCAAAACTGATTTGCTGGATTGAACACTATACTATGGGGCCTGGTTTGGCCATACAGTAGCAGTCAGCATTAACTGGCTGCCAATTTTTTTTTTTCTTATTTCAAAGTTATCAACACGCAAGTAAAAAACATATAGGAAACTCAAAACAAATTTAATTTGTCTGGGATAAGGAAGTTCTCCACAAGAAAGAAATCTCTCCACAGAACCACTCTAGAAGGGAGACTGGCAGTACCATGTACTATTGGATAGCTCAGTTACGATCATCAGCCCAGTACTGCAACGTTGGCAAATGCATGGCATAGTCGCAACAGTTTCCAGCCCTCTAACTACTTCTACAGATGACGGGAACAGATATTGGGTAAATAACCTAAACAGGAGAGCCAGACTGCTTAAGTGGGCAGCGAATAAACTATGTGATTTAAGGAAGCAAGGGTCTACAACAGGTTAGATTTCTAAGTGGGCAGTAGGCACTCTGTAAATAGTGCCACCCATATCATAAACATCATAAAACCTGCGAAAACCAGGGACGCTACAGAATCAACAGACAAACATCCTGAGGGGCAAAAGATGCGTCATTGCCAAAGCAACTGGGGGAAGGAGGGGGAACGGGGGCAAATCACCCATAGAAAGCTACCAAAAATAAGGACTATAGAGGACCACTGCCCTCCACCTGCCAAGAAGAACTGCTGAACACCTGGCTGCAGAGAGACTCTGTCCTCAGGACTCCATAAGACTCATGCAGAGTTTCTATTGCATCTTAATTTAGGCAGTTTTCTGTTGTTTCTTTTTCTTGCACTTAAAATTGTAGATTGCTGTATTCAAATGTTCTCTTCAGAGAATGGACTATTCTTGTCCAAATCATTTTCATGACTTCAGCGCTAGTGCCTACATTCTAACACTAAATTTAGGTAAAAATAACTTATAAACTTAAGTTGGATACTGAAGCCCACTGATTTTTCACCTACAAGATTTAGATCCCTCCCTCCCTCCCTCCCACACACACACACACACATACACACAGCTTTGCCCAGATATTCCATTTAAGTTACGGAGAAACCAAAACTGTCATGGAGAAAAGCTATCAGTTTGCACTTATTAACAACAAAATCAGGTAAAATCCTGTATAGGAAGCCCATTTCAGATGACTTAAAATAGAAACCTTACTTCTGGGACAGGCTTCAAAAGGAGCTTAATTTCTACAGAGTAAAAGTGTTACTGGTGGATCAAGAAGACTGGAATTTATAGGAAAACAGATCAGCAAGAAAATATCTGTAGTATAGTCAAAAAAAATTTTTGTACAACCATGGATAAAATTACAAGATATTTTAATCAATGGCACCTCACTCCTTTAAGACAAGGAAAAATTAAAATAAGGAATTAACAAATACTGAAAAGGATATAGCTGAATAGGGACCTTTCTGCGCATACAACAGAAATATGTCATTTACAAGGAAAAGCAAATACAAGTGAGAACTTAACTACCCAACAACGTCAGTGATTCTACAGGCAATCCTCACTTAGCGCTCCTAATTGGTTCTGGAAAAAATGAGTGCTAAGTGAAACAGCGTTAAGTGGAACCCATTTCCCCACAGGATTTAATGTAAATAAAGATAATTTGTTCCGCACCACGTGCAGACCCAGACCCCGCACTCCTGCAGCCCCACCCTGGGCCCTGCTGGCCCTGCGCTCCTGCTGGCCTTCCTGGCAAGGTACCATGCGGGCTCTGCCAGGGAAGGCATCGGCTCCTCCCAGCCTCGTTGTTCCCCTGCCACAATAGCCCCTGCCAGCCCACCCCCGCCGGCCACCAGTGCACAGCCCCAGCCGCCTCGCCCATGTGGCGAGTCAGGGCTCTGGCGTGGGTTAACCAGTGGGGCCACCCACCTGCCCGTGCCCTGCTTTGCCCAGCGGGGGCTCCCTCCAGGGCACCTGGCACTGGAACAAGCTGCCACCGCCAGATCACTGCAGGTTTGGGTCAGCACCCACGCCCCATGGGTGAGTGTATGACTAGAGTGGAACAGGGCATGGGCCGTAGCCCGGGGAGCTCTGCGGGCTCGGCTTACACTGGCTCAGGCCCTGCACTCCTGCCGGCCCTGGCCTTGGGCCCTGCGCTCCTGCTGTCCCAGGCCCCACTCTCATGCCCCCCAACTCACCCCTTCTCACTGCTGCCGCCGCTCCTCCCCATCCACTGGCCGCTCCAGCACCATGAGCCGGAGCAGACCCTGTGCTCCTGGGCCCCGCTGGCCCGGGCTTCATGCTCATGCCCCCCACCCCCCCCTTCTCGCTGCTACCGCTCCTCCCCGCCTGCTCCAGCGCCACGTGCCGGAGCAGACCCTGGACTCCTGCTGGCTGCCACTCACCACTTCCCTTGCTGCTGCCGCCACTGCTTCTCCCCATGCCCTTGCTGAGCATTATAACAAAACACGCTCAGCACTAAGTGAAACTAGGTAGGTATTTTAAATGACCTTTATAAACAAAACTGCGGTAAGCGAAACCGCATTAAGCGAGGGTGCC
Source organism: Alligator sinensis (assembly GCF_000455745.1). Lineage (NCBI taxonomy): Eukaryota > Metazoa > Chordata > Crocodylia > Alligatoridae > Alligator > Alligator sinensis. Next base: position 3,634,655 of record NW_005841901.1, on the reverse strand, counting down.
TTTATTAGGCAATTGTCTCAGGGCAAGGACCTTCTTGTAACAATTACTCCTAGCAGCCAAATGCACAATAGCTCATTTGTACGCATCCTTTTTTCCTAAATGATACATGAAACAAGAATGGATTAAGTGTTGTGAACAAAGCTAAGATAAAAATAACTGAACAGAGATACCTACATTCTAATACCATGCTATAACCCAACAAGTTTAGCATTTTATTAGCAGATATAAAGCATTTGAAGATAATAAAACAACATCAGATGGCAATCAGAAAGGGGTCAAGGAAACCAAAAATTACTGGGTGCCACACTTCAAAAGGGATGTGTCCAGCCTGGAGAGGGTTCAGAGGAGCCGCTTGGTGAGAGGGCAGCAGGACAGGCCCTACTAGTAGAGACTGAGGGACCTGAACCTGTTCAGCCTCAGCAAGAGGAGGCTGAGGGGGGACCTGGTGGCTGCCTACAAACTCATCAGGGGAGATGAACAGCAAATAGGAAGAGCCCTTTTCTCCCCAGCACCACCTGGGGTGATGAGGAACAATGGTAATAAGCTGATGGAGAATAGGTTTAGGTTAGAGATCAGAAGGTAATATTTTACAGTTAGGGTGGCCAAAATCTGGAACCAACTTCCCAGGGAAGTGGTCCTCGCCCCTACCTTGGGCAAATTCAAGAGGAGGTTGGACGATCACCTGTCTGGGGTCTTGTGAACCCAGCGTTCATCCCTGCCTGTGGCAGGGGGTCAGGCTAGATGATCTGTTCAGGTCCCTCCTGACCCTAGCTACTATGAAAAACAAGATCTTATAAACAAAAAATGGCAGGTGACAAACAGGAAAAAAAAAAAAAAAAAAAAAAAAAAAATCACAGTACAAAACAACATGTAGACTTCAAAAAGTGTTAATAAACATGAGGAAATGAAAGCGGAGAATACTAACTGACTAATGCCCAAACAATAAAGGTAACTTAAGGACAAGAACGGTTACATTCATAGAGTACTTTACTTGCATTACTAAAATGGCAAAACAGCAGCCAACCTTTCCAGGCAGACAGATTATTTGGAACTGAATTAGATGGGATCTCTCAGTAAAATAGGCTATTACTGTTTAAAAGGTAGAAAGGCACCAGGTTAGATAAAAGCCCAATGGAATCCTAAAAAAAACAGATTTCCACAAGATAGACATCCTGACATATATCAGACAAATGAGATGTGAAGATAAACCAAACAAGTGGAAAGATGGTCATATGCTGAAGCTACCAAAGGCAAGAGACTTTAATCAATCTAAAGACTGGAGGGGCATTCAGCTGCTGTCCAGTCCCAGTCAAGTGTTTGCACATAACATCTTAAAAAAGTGAAGAATGCAATATATTTCAGGCAATGACAAAGCAAGGCAGAACTGAGATGGGAGAAACCATGCACAGATCAAACAGTAATTCTACATATCATAGAAGAATCAACTGAACAGCAGTCATTGTCCTATATGAATTTCAGGGACTGCCGATAAGCCTTTAAACACAGTGGGTAGAACAGCCCTATGAAAGCTGCTACACTACCAAAGGATGCTTCAGAAATTGCTGCTCCTACAATTAATGTATCAAGAAACACATTAACTGCATCAAGGGTGTCAAACTCATTTGGCCCTATGGGCCAAATACAGACTGCAGGATTTCCTGTGGGCCGGACAACCCAGTAAATTAACTGCTGCCCCTCACACCCATTTTTCTGCCCTGCCACCATTCCCAGGGGTGACTTAAAAGACCCAAGTTTGGTGGTGGGTAAACAGCAAAAGGAGGGAGAAAGAGGTGAATGGCGTTAAGTCTCTGAATTCCTGAAGCCACACTGAAGTGGGTGTACATATTTGATAATCCTGGACTACATCATTCAAGTAACAAGCATCTGACCAGAAAGTAGTATATAACCCATGTTCTTAGTGGTTAAGAACCGGGAAGTAAGAAGCATCAGAGAAGTTATGGGAAATACAATGGACATTCACACAGAGGCTAGAGGACTTTGACTTTAAAGATGAAATGTCTCCTGTGCCACATACTCAAATGCCCAGACCTGAAGTAACTAGGCACAGATCTGGAAGCCATTCAGTAGGAGTAGGAGGGGAAAAAAACAAAACAAAACAAAACAAAAAAAGTAAGAAGAAAAACAACAACCAGAAATGCTGTCACAAAGCAAACCATTAGAAGAATTGAAGCACAACAAGAAATGGTAATGATAATTTCTGAAACTGACAAAGAAGGGGCTTGGCAATTCATGTAACATGGCAACATGACAGGCAAACCAAAGACATTACAGCCCGATTTAAAAAAAAAAAAAAAAATAAAACCCAGATCTTTGGCAACTCCTACAGCAGGCAAATGTGGAAAACAAAAACCCTACTCTCCAAAGTAAGCCAAGTACATGTAACATCAATGTAAAGACTTGTGCAACACAAACTTGAAAAAATGTCCACGTCTTTACAAATATACTGATGCCAAATTATTCCACGTAGTCTAGTCCCAAGTTGACGGAGAGGAGCCACAGAACCATCTCACCAAGCTAAACGAGTGGGCCAAAAAATTGGCAGATGAACTTCAATAGTTGACATGTGCAAGGTAATGCACCTGGGGAAAAATAACCTCAACTATATGTACACTATGCTTGGTGCTGAACTAGCTATTTCAACTCAGGAAAGAGATTTTGGAGTCATTGTAGACAGTTGCTCTAAAAGCATAAAGTCAGCATACAGTAGCAATCAAAATAAGCCAGTATAAAGTGTTGGGCATCATGAAGAATGGAACTGAAAGCAAAACAGAGAACATCATTACGCCATGTTATATACCCATGATGCGTCCACATCATGAATACTATGTGCAGTTCTGCTTCCCACATTTCAAAAAGGATGAAGTAGAATTAGAAAATGTACAGAGAAGGGCAATCAAAATGATCAAAGGCATGGAGTAGATGCAAACCAGGAGAGATTAAAAAGGGTTACGACTCTCCAGTTTGGAAAGGCAAAGGCAAAGGCAGGGGGGGATATGATAGAGATCTATAAAATCATGAAGGGTGTGGACCAAGTGAACAGGGAACACTTGTTCTCCAAGTCCAGAATACTAAAACGAGGGGGCACCTCCCAAAATTAGTGGGTGACAGGTTTAAAGCTAACAAGAGAAAGTATTTTAAGCAACAAGTAGTTAGCTTACAGAATTTATTGCCACAGGAAGTGGCAGAATTAGACAGCGTAGCCAGGCTGAAAAAAAGAAAGAATAAATTCATGGATGACAGATCTATTAATGGCAAATGAACAGAATAGTTAGAGATCTTTTCATCTGGCATCTCTAAACCAATAGTGGGTAGATTCTTATAATTAAGGGAAGACTATTGGATAGGTGATAGATCACTCTAGATACATCTGGTTCGATACTCTCCCCTCCATAACATCCATTTCTGCCACTGTCAGAGACAGAATACTGGGTTAGATGCACCATTGGTCTGACCCTGTGTGACACTTAGGTTTTTAAACACTGCTTTAGACAAAGCCTTAACATTTGATGACAAAGGAGAGCACAAAATACTAGAGAAGAATGAAGCAGAAACCAGTAAGGCTAGAACCAACAAAACACAAAAAAATGGAGATTACCTGGACACACATGGAATAAAGATGCATGTATAGGGTGCTTAGTCAGGAAACCTTAAGTAAGAGGCATTAAGAAAAACCAAAGGCATCATGGAAATGAACAATATGAACAGCATTAAAAACCATTAAAGTGACACAGGAAGAAGACTGTTACAAAAGACCATAAAATATGGAAATCACTAGTGAAAGTTCTATGGTCCAAATGGAATAAAGGAACCTAATCCAAGTACACCATGGGTGTCAAACTCACCTGGGGCCCTAGGCCAGATCAGGCCATGGGGCTCCTCACAGGCTGGATTCACCCTGATTTGCTAAGTGACTGCCATGGTAGCAACGGCACCAGTACGAAACTGGCCATGAGCCACATAACCACTTGCCATGGCAGAAATGCACAAGTGGTAGCAGGTCAGGCAATGGCAGGATGATCAAAGGCTACTGTCAACCCAGGGCCTCAGATTCTGCAGCGGGCTAAGCTCACTTCTAGGCACACCACTAGCTTCTGGTGGACCACCAGTAGCCAGGTAGGCCAGAAGGGGTGGCTTCACCAATCAGATCTGGCCCACAGGCCATACATTTGACACTCCCTCATGTAAATAAAGTTAATGTAACATTCATGAAAAATACAAAGTTAATGTAATTCCTCAGATTTAAAAGTTTGTCCAGGATACTTTGTCTTCAAACAGTGCAATAGAATCTAATCACAACACTTGCAAGGTCACTGATTGAATACTGATTCAAAAGGTAAAGTAAATTTGACATTAAGTTTAATAACTAATCTCATTTTTAAAGTATCAATAGTTTTAAAGCATCAAAAATTAGCTTCAAAAGGGCTCATTAATGGCATTTGGTATCTAAATACATCAACAGTAAAGGACACATTAAATGGATTAAGAATGTTAAGTAAATCTCAAAAAGTAGCTATCAAGGGGAGGTGGGGAGGGAGGGAAGGAATTAAATGGGGATGTTTCTAGAAGGATTCTACAAGGATCAGTGTTATGCCCAACACAAGCCAAGGTTTCCCCATCAAGAAAAAAGCACACGCAAAAAAAAGTCTGGCTAATAGATTTTGCAGGCAACACAGATTAATAGATGAGGTGATCATTCTAGATAATAGAATAAACTAGGTACATTCCAACATGCAGTGAAACAAAAACAAAAAGAAAAAAAAATAACTCCTCTTAAGAAAGAGGAACAACATGGATAGGGGAACATCTCTTGGACAGGAATGGCTGAAAAGGACTATGGTCACAGAACACTGGGGAAAAGGTAGTGCATCTATGAAGCTATGAATAACAATTACCAATATATTTAGTACACCTTAAAAGCTCATTCTAGTTTTAGAGACCTTGCCTAACTGTAAAATGAGGAATACCAATAGAATCTGGCCTCTCTCTAAACAGAAATCAACTTGAAATATATGACAATATCCACTTCCGTGATTCTGAAACTGGGTTAAATGCATTTAAAAGAATTTCAGACCGTTTAATAAAGCACTTACATGTTTCTGGAAGAAGTATCTTACCTTTAGTGCATGCACATAATCTGTCTGTGCCTGAACAGTATATCACAGAAACAAACATATCTGGTTCTTCATTGCCCTCCTTTTTAGGTGGCTCCACTTTGGCCAGAATGTCAAAGTTTGAAAGATCTATTATTTTTACATATCCTCCCTGAGTAGTAATTACCAGATGTCCAAGAGTAGAGATCTCAGATTTTCTCTCTCTCCCACTGCCATTCTTGGAAGTTAATTGTATTTCCTCTAGAGGCTCCTCACAGTCATCCTCTCGATTATCCAATATATCCGGCGGGAGCAAAATCATTGAGGTAATTGTGTCTTGAGGGTCTTTGATATGTTGGATTTTTACTGGCTCCTCTTCTAGAGTCACTATCCTAGTGGCATAGTTCATTTTGTAAAGCACTAGATATCCACCGCTAACACTTCTCTGTTCAGGTTGAATTATTAAAGGAGTTTGTACATCTGCTGGTGACTCATGCTGGATCACATCAATATTTGTGCCATTCACTACAGCAAGACTCGATTCTAGTTCGCCCTTCCTTCTGTTACATAGCGCCGAGTTTAATTTATTTAAATTATTCAAGGCCTCTACTTGATTTATTGCACTCAGGGATTCAACAGGGCAAGTCCGCAGTCCTACTAGCAAATGAACACCATCTGCACAAGGAGTGATTGAATCTACACAAAGGTTCTCCTCCTCTGCAAACTTTGGCAGGCGCAGGCACTGAACCAGAGTTCCAGGCTTGGGAACCATAGAGGTCCATTTGTCAGAGTCTGGAGAAGTTAGATTGGCTGCTGCATCTGCAAACTGCTGAATATAAGTCACAGGGGGATCCTGCAGCAGCAACTGCTCCTGACTGTCCAGCTCCATCTCAATGATTTGTGGAACTGTGAAACCATCATCATGCATACTTTTGCTCATAATATTGTTCATCTGTGAGAAAATTTTTCCTGCCTTTTCATCAGACTCCTTAATGCTGTAAAGTAGCAATACAGGTAAAGTCCTCTTTACCAGAGGGGAATTCAGTTCTGAATTAGTGCAGGATTCATTGTCAGTTGATCCCTGCTCTGATACACTTTCCCCTCGAGTCCTGCTTAAACCATCAAGTGATCTCTGAGAGTTACTGCTAACAGGGGAGGTAGCAGGTGATCTGTATGTTAATAAACCCCCTGCTAATAAACAAGGAAAGGGAATGTTGTGTTGTTCCAGATGCTTTTCCTTCATCTTTTCACTCTTACAGTTGGCCAAACAGGGATTTGCCCCAAGTTCTTCTAGATCCTTAACTGTGTCTTCAAGGACATTTGCAACAATTTCCCACTGAAGTTTCTCAGGCTGCTGAAGAATGCTGAGGGCTGTTATATCAAGGCTGACCTCCATGGATTCTTTTTGGGATGTGTGTCCTGGAAAAAACAACATATAGTTAGTAGTCATATAAAAGTCAAATTAAACAGGTTATGGTCTAGTCCTAATAATTCTGAAATTAAGTATTAATTCATTCTTCTATTTTTAAATGTACATGTACAAGATACAAAATTAGTTAAAATAGGCTAGGTATGAAAAAAGGAATATACAAGTCACTGCTTTGTAAGGTTTGAGTTCAACTGTTGGCTACATCTTTAAATGAAATAAGTTTTGTAGCAAAAATGAGCAAAGTCTCATTTTTCTTTGTTTCAAACAGATATCATGCCCAGTTAACCAGCATTTAGTGAAGTATCACAATGAGACATTTAGTATGCCTCCCAGCCTTAACAGGCCTGATATCTGTACTAATGACTTGCTCTCTTCTTGACTCAACATGAGGTAGCTGTTCAAGAATGGCTTCACTTAAGACGCTAGTTCTGGATCTGGACCAAGATCTTTAAATAGCAATTTGTTTCAATGGCTAACTGAACTGTATTGGGTAGTTACACATGAATGATCAACCAGCAAAGAAATGAAGTCAGATTTTCTCTTGTGAGAGAGAGCGATTAGCCCCCCCTCTGCCATAAATTAGATGCTAGAAGTCTGCAAGGACTGTAATTGACCTTTTCACTTATTTGCTCAAAGCCCTATTTCAGAACGTTTTTTGCAATGGTAGAATAAAGAACCATTTTCCAGAACAATCAGACATGTATCCCCTTCACCTAAAGGAAGGGATGATACAGCATCAAAATACATATACAAAAGTAACCAGACCCCAAAAAGGAGTGCTCCGTTAAAAGTGTGCGTTGCTGTGACAAATATCTCTGGTGATATCTTTATGGATCTCCAGTAAGTTTATGGGAAGATAATGTTATAATGATGGATTTCGGTATTTTTATCTAGAACACTGATCTCCTTTAGGACTTGCTGAAACTTCAGGTCTCTCATATTGGTTGCATGCAACTGCTACTTTCTGTATTTCAAAGGATCTTTTCTGCCATTTGCAAAACCCACAGAACTAGCTTTATCAATCTGATATGTAGGAGGTGAGTTATTGCACCCTTCCTCTTCTGATGTTATAAAAAGCCTTGCTAACAGCATTGTTTTATTTTAATTTACTATGGGAAAAGATAAACGTTGCTGAGGGATACATGTTACATGAGCAAACGTTACCATATAAGAAAAGGATGCAAAATTCACACACACATTTTGTTAGGCTGATCACCTGCCAAATGAGGGAATTCCCCTTAAATCCCACAAATTAAGGGGGTAGGAATGGAGTGTGCCCATTTGCAAACTACAAAAAAAAGGTGGCTGACTCTCCAAAGAAGCTACGTTTCAGTCCTGTAGCTGTCAAGAGAAGCAGCAATAGGCTTCTCTGTTAGTGTAATCTCCATACTGTAACTTGGAAGTGGAGACGCTTGAAAGAATACCTGCAGAGATACAATACTTTGCAGATTAACTCACTGGAAAGAAAAAAAGAACGTCTCTAAAGCCTTAGTGACTTCTTTATAGAGCTCGCCAACATCATATTAGGAAGAAAATATACAGGGCAGCTTACCCTTCATTACAAATGTGGCAAACTACTTTGAATTTACCATAAGCTAAGAGAATACACAAGTGCAGGCACCACAGAATAGTTTGAGGTGCTCCAATTTCATTCCCTACCTTGCCTTCCAGGAACTTGTTTATGTACCCATACCAGTGGTTCTCAAACTCATTACACTCGAGGAACCCTGAAAATGCGAGCTCTTTGTTTTCAAATTTTTTTTGAGTACAGAAGAAATAATAGAGATATACTTTTGTCGCAAAGAAATCAAGTCACAAGTCAGCAAGTTTTTAAAACTATGAATTCCTATTTGAAATCTCTGGGTTTAATCTTGTAAAACATATTGCACACCTAATAGTGCTAACACTGCATGGCACGCCATGGCACCTTTAAAAGGATCTTAAGTTACCCCAAAGGTGCATAGCACTCTGGTTGAGAATCACTGGCCCATACCTTTAGAGGTTATCTTATTCTCCCACCTGAGGGACTAGCATAAATACTCTTCAGCTGTTATGACTGCCTTTACTAAAAAGACTACAACAGATTTAACCGTAGGCAGATCTGTTAACCCCTTAGGTACAAACAGGTCTTGATAATGATTTCTACTTCATTTAAAAAAAACAAACCCCAAAACCGCCCACACACTCTTCAGAGGATCTAGAGTAGTGATTCTCAAGCCTTTTAGGCTTGAGTTTATAGATTTCATAGACATTAGGGCTGGAAGGGACCTCGGAAGATCATCGAGTCCAGCCCCCTGCCCAAAGGGCAGGAAGTCAGCTGGGGTCATAGGATCCCAGCAAGAGAAGCATCCAGTTTCATCTTGAAGGTGTTCAATGTAGGCACTTGAACCACCTCCGGTGGCAGGCTGTTCCAGACCTTGGGGGCTCGGACAGTAAAGAAATTCTTCCTTATGTCCAGCCTGAAACGGTCTTGTAGTAGTTTGTGACCATTCGACCTAGTCGTCATCCCTTGGGGCGCTCTCCCGAACAAACGTTCCCCCAGATACTGGTGGTCACCCCTGATAAACTTATAGGTGGCCATCAGATCACCTCTGAGACTGCGCTTTTCCAGGCTAAAGAGCCCCAGGGCTCTCAGCCTGTCATCGTAGGGGCTGCTTCCCTGACCTCTGATCATGCGCGTGGCTCTTCTCTGGACTCTCTCAAGCTTCTCCACATCCTTTTTGAACTGTGGAGCCCAAAACTGGATGCAGTACTCCAGCTGCGGCCTCACTAAGGCCGAGTACAAGGGGAGAAGGACGTCCCGGGATTTGCTCGAGATTACCCCTCCAAAACTTTTCAGAATTTAGAGGCACCCCATTTTAAAGAAACTAATATGTCATGAATACAATATAAACATTTCAAATCTATTACTAACATTAATACTGAGCCTTGGGGCTCCAGGACTCAAGAGTCCAGGGACATCTGGCCAGCAGGGACAATGTACTGGGCTCCAAGTACAGCCCAGTACAGAGAGCACTAAGGGAGTGGGCGAGGTAAAGAGAGGG
>NW_005841901.1:3587397-3625040 GCF_000455745.1 Alligator sinensis | reverse complement strand
AGACATGCAAGACCTAGGCACTGGCAGGGGGAGGAGGCAGGCCAAGAGAGTGCCATGCTATGACTAAGTGGAACTGCACCAGGCACCTTCCACAGAGCCAGGTCAGAAAACAGGTATGGTATGGCAGAAGCATACACTCTTGCCTCAGCCCTTCCTGGTCTGACCCTGCATGGTGTTGGTGAAACTGCCCCAAGCACCTCTTTTCAGGAGGCACATGAAAGCCACCTGAGAAACAGCTGCAGCAGAAAGGCATAATGTTTTCTGTCGTGGCTCTTCCTAGTTTGACTCCAGCATGTCTCTGGAAAAACAAGTCGTGCAGGACAGTTTCACTGAACAACAGCGGCAACCTGGTAGAACTGCTTCACGTACCTCCCTGTTTGGGACGCATGTCAGAGCCAAACCAGGAAGAGCTACAGCAGAAGCAATGTCCCTGTGTATACAATGTAAGGAAGGCAGATTGTGCCTTTCTGCTGCAGCTGCTTCTAAGTTCAGCTCTGACATGCCTCTTGAAAATAGAGGTGTACAGGGCAGTTCAACCCTGCAGCAGCAACACCACCCGAGAGGTTCCTGCAGCACTCCAGCTGAGAACCACTGATCTAGAGAGAGACTCTCTCAGAGATTTTAGCACTGATGTCCTTTTACAAAATCCAACTGGTGAGCAATGAACTTCACAAACCCATGGCTAAAATCCAAGAGATGTGGAAAAGGAGCCCTGTGATGGGAATACCATGTTACCAGGGAAACTGAACAGAGTACAGGCAACCTTTCTAAGGAAAAAGGGTAGCAACAAAATGATCTTCACTAGAGAGGCTGGAAAGGAAAGAACAAGTCCATCTCACAAAGAAAATTATCTGAATCACTTCTTCCACCATGTGCCCTGCTGCTGGGTCCAGACTGAGAAAGAACCAAACACAAATAAGGAGCCAGAGCCACTGGGAGACAAGTGGCTCATAGGCATGAGAAGGGTTAAGAAAGGCTGACTTCAGTGTGCTTAGGAAATTAGTTAGTGGGGCATTAAAGCTCAAGAGCATTGACAAAGTGGGGGTCCAGGAAGGGTGGTCGTTACTCAAGGAAGTGATCCTTCGGGCACAGAAGGAGGCAATCCCACTGCAGAGAAAAGGAGGCAAAGGGGCCAAGAAACCCTCCTGGATAAACAGGGAACTCCAGGAAAGCCTAAGGACAAAAAGAGGGGCATATAGGCTGTGGAAACAGGGGTAGTGTAGCAGGGCACTAAGGTGTAGAGCAGAGATAACTACCCAGGTGCAGGTTGCTAGGGCAACCAGAGGGAACTAGTGAGCCACACCTGCCAGTGGTCAGCTGACCGGAAGGGGCAGGGCCTGGCTCACATTTAAACCCCAGGGCTGAGGCCAGGCAGGGAGTTCCCTGCTGGCAGCCAAGGGGGAAGCAGCTCTGTCTGAGCGAGCAAAGAGGAGAGGCCTGACTGCACAAGCAACTCCTGATACTGGTGAGGGATGGAGCACCCCTGGTGTGGCTGGAATAATGTTACAGCCCAGGGCCTTGTGTTTTGTTGGCTGTTTGACCAGTGGCTTGGGAGAGGCTATTAGGGGATGGAGGAGGCCTCATAGGGGGTCCATGGCAGCGTGGGGACCCGAGCACCACAGAGGGCGCAGCATTGGGGGTGAGCTGACCCAAAGCGCCAGAGAAGGCGCAGGGCGAGACAGGGCTGTGGAGAGCCCGAGTGCCAGAGAAGGCGCAGAGCAAGACCGAAGAACGTCAGTTCCATCAGTGAGGCTTGGGGCGTGGTAAAGGGGTAGTTGGAGCCACGTATAGCCTATAAGGCTGGGGTTCACAGAAACGCCCATTACAGAACAGGGCCAGCGTACAGCAGGAAACTGTGTCCAAGAGGACGGAAAGGCAGCCTCCCTATTATATATTTAACACCACAGACGTGGCAGGTGAGAATTGAGGGTGCTTTTAGGCCAACTTGGCACGGTAAGGGGGCGTTAGGGGAGATCACAGCAACCCCTAGGACACCATCCCGTTACAGGTAGCTACCAAGGAGGAGTATACCTCCTTGGCTCACACTTGCAGGGAATCAATTAGGAAGGTCAAAGCAGCATTAAGAACTCAGGCTGGCGACAAAAATTAAGGACAACAAAAAGTTCTTCTTCAGGTATATAGGGAGCAAAAAGAAGGTGCAGGGCGGTATACGACCCCTACGGGACAGACAGCTGGAACAAAGCAGAGCTCGTCAATGAATTCTTGAACTTGGATCTAGATAAATCTCCCAAATGCATTACTGACAGAAGCAGGAGAATCACCAGCCCACCAACTCTCAGTGCCAACCTTGTAAAGAGACAGTTGGAGGGGTTGGATGTGTTTAAATCAGTGGGACCAGATGAGCGCCATTCAATGGTGCTGAAAGACATGGGTGTCTGGTGCATTTTTAGTCAGGGGGGCATGTGCCCCCTGACACCAGTCAGCGACTGGGGGACCGGACCACTTCTGGAACTTCTGCGACCACTTCCAGAAGCAGCGGGGCTGGTTTTGCTGGCGGCCCCACTCCCTGGCTGGTGCTTGCAGAGGGGGCACTGGTGTTCCCACCTGCCCCCCTGCCTGCTGGCTAAACAGGAAGCGCGGCCTAACCCTGCTGAAAGAATTAGCCATTTTCAAGAAGGGGAGAAAGGAGGATCCGGGTAACTACAGACCAGTTAGTCTCATTTCTGTCCTTGGGAAAACCTTTGAAAAAATTATCAAGGATCACATTCCTAGGACTCCAGTGGGTAATATAATGCTGAAGGGCAACCAGCATGGGTTCACAGCAGGTAAATCCTACCTGGCTAACCTTGTTTCTTTCTATGACCAGGTCACTAAATGCTTAGATACAAATGGTCAAGGTATATGTCATCTACTTGGACTTTAAAGAGACCTTCAACACAATATCCCATCCTATTCTTATAAACAAATTGAATGGCTGTGCCATAGATGATTACAGAGTCATGTAGGTGGCAAATTGGCTTAAGGGTTGTACCCAGAGAGTGGTGGTGGATGGGTTGATATTGACAGATGTGGGCAGTGCAGTCTGCCAAGGCTGTCCTTGGGCCATTGCTGTTCAATGTTTTCTATCAGCAACCTGGATGAGGGCGTGGAAAGCACTCTGTCCAAATTTGCAGATGACACTAAACTATAGGGCGAAGCAAACACACTAATGAGAAGAAACTGAATCCAGACAGACCTGGGCAGGTTAGGGAAGTGGGCAGAGAAGAGTAGGATGCAGTTCAACAAGGACAAGTGCAAGGTGCTGCACCTAGGGAGAGGGAATCATCAGCACGCCTGTAGGCTGGGGGGATGATTATCTCAGCAGAACACTGGCAGAAAGAGATCTTGGAGTTGTTGTCAACTCCAAGATGAATATGAATTGTCAATGCGACAAAGTCATAAGCAGAACTAACTGCACTTTGTCATATATTAGTAGGTGCATCACGAACAGGTCCAGGGAGGTGATGCTTCCCACCTATGCGGTACTGGTCAGGCCACAGCTGGAGTACTGCATCCAATTCTGGATGCTGCAATTCAGGAGTGATGTGGACAACCTTGAGAGGGTCCAGAGGAGGGCCACTCATATGGTTAGAGGCCTGCATGGAAAACCTTATGAAGAAAGGCTGAGGGACCTGGACCTTTCCAGCCTCCGCAAGAGAAGGCTGAGGGGGGATCTTGTGGCAGTATACAAGCTCACCAGGGTGGGCAGCAGGGAATACAAGATGCTCTGTTTACAATAGCACCCCTTGGAATAACCAGGAACAACGGCCACAAGCTGATATACAGTAGATTTAGGCTGGACATCAGAAAGAAATTCTTCACCATTAGGGTTGCCACAATCTGGAACGGGCTTCCAAGGGAGGTGGTGCTCTCCCCTATATTGGGGGTCTTCAAGAGGAGACTGGACAAGCACCTGGCTGGGGTCACATGACCCAGCACATTTTTCTGCCACTGGCAGGGAGTCAGACTCAGTTATCCTTTGAGGTCCCTTTCGACCCTAGCATCTATAAATCGATGGGTTACAGGAGTAAGCCAGCACCTTCTGTATGAGCTGAAGCCTTGTAGGTAAAACAGTTTGAGAGAAGGGAAAAGGCTTGTGCCTCTCACCCCTCTCAGTGCTAATCTTACCTAAATGTCAGTTGGGAGAAGGAATTTCATCTTCCTTGATGTTATGTGAGGACAGGGAACTTTACCTTCCCCAAAAATATAGCAGGCTCCAGTGAAGCTTTCCTGTTTGCTTTGCAAATCATGGAAATAAGGGTCCCCCTGTCTAGGGGAGAGGCAGGGGCAGATCTTAGAGGGGAAAAGACAGGCATGCGTACACTGTTCTATGCCACTAATTCATTTGGTTTCAGTGAAGAAGGTTCCATAGAGCCTGAAGAACTGTTTCAGCGTGGATGCTGCTCACACACCAGCTGGGTACTACGGCTAGCTCTGTTATTTCAGCACAGATTTACTTACAGTAGCTCTGCTCACAGCTCGTATGCGACCTGCTGCTAGTTCTAAGGAGAGAGATGCTGCCTCTTAAACTTTAAAAATAAAGTCTGGCTTTCTGAAGAATGTAAAAGTTTGTTTTTTCAGGAGGGGGGTTCTTGTTTTCTGGGGGGGGGTTGGGCATAAGCTAAACCAGTGAAAACGACATCTTAAAAAAACAACAGCAAAAAAACACTGCTTGGGAGAACCCAATTCTGGGCCTCTCTGAATAGGCTGCTCCACGTGCAAAGAATTTTGGAAAAGTTCTTCATGCAGCAACCCAGGCCCAGAACACTGTTGTAGCTTGCCCCCAGGTCCCAGAGATGGGAAAGCTCTCTTCTGCAAGGGCTCTGACATGGAGAAATCTGAAAATCCAAAAGCTTTGGAAAGATAACCTCTTAAGTATACATTAAAGCAAAGTCACCTTCCTGAATCTGCAAAGAGGATAAACCACTAACTCCAAAACTTGTGAACTTATTACATCCATTGCCCTAGACTTCAGTTTTGTCTAGTCACGGTTAAACTTCCATTGAGAAATCACAGGCAATTCAGAATTGTGTAAATTGTGTAAATAAATCCTGTTATGTTTAATATGGTGTCAGCTAGTCATGCCCTCATACAAAGGACAGCTGATTTTGTTGGAACGAGCCCATACAGTGTTAAGTGTTACTGTCTTATTCATTCATTCATTCAGACTATAGGGAATTAAGCAAGTCTGCTGGGACTAAGGTAATCCTTCAGTTAAGATAGTGAACTGAATGTTTACTCAGTTGTTTGCTGGTCTGTTTTATATATTCAATATCCATATGAACATATTCAACGGTATTTATAGCATTACTACTTGGTTTTTCAGATATGGCAAATTTCTTTATTATAATAATTTAGATAATTCTTAAATAAGGATGAAATTCAATTAGGAAGAGGGTTCTTTCTTGTGTATAAAAGTCCTTATGAAAAAAGTTTAAATGTTAAACTCCTTATAAAATCATATCTATAGAAATTACTATGAATAGCTTGTTTCTTTTTTATTTTAGAATTACCCCTTGAATACGTCAGGTTATGTAAGTTATTATAAAAATATACTGACACTTGTTCACCTGTTTTCAGGGCAGCCTAGACATTCTTCCTCAGTTGTTAGCTAAATGAGTTTTATTTCCAGATATCAAAACATAATTCATTTGATTACAGTACTTTTACAGTGATAAAGTTCATCTGATGAAGCTGCCATTCTAATACTTTGTACAACTTAAAATGCAAAACATATTTATATGTCACTTTCAGGCTACAACTATGTTGTAGTCAGCTTCAGCAGGGTAAATCAGACTGTGCAGAGTTCTTTACTGCTACAGCTAGATCAGTACTTAAACTAGCTAGCCTAAAAGCAAGTTTAGATCTTTCTACTAAATAGTCACTTATGTAACTATAATGTATATGTACTCATTTTCACTTTTTTTTTTTTTAAGAAAAGTGCCCATAGCATAGTTTGCATCCTTCACCAGATGATTTATATAATCCAGACACGTTTTGTCACCTTGTATTTCTGTAATGATTTAGTTTGTTACAAAGCAACTGTATACACACAGCACAGCTGTAAACACAACCATGTATTTCAAGATCATATTTCAACTTTATGTACAAGAATGTAGGGTGCACATTAACTTCATTCTCCTAACCTAAAAATCCTTAAGTACAATAGATTTTACAAAGATCCTTATATTTTAAAAATATACACTTACCTGTCACAGATTCTGATCTGGAATGCTCTTCACTATCTGAATCCTCTAACAGGTCATCACTAAAAGCAAAACATGGATCAAGGAGATAAAAAGAGAAAATTGTATGAGAGTATACTCTCTGCAAAAAAAACACAAACCAACACAAAAACCCTCCTCCTTTGAAGTTCTTCATAGTGAACACCTCTGAAAGGGAGAGCAGTCAAACTGCACTTCAACGATTCTAGAGAGAGATGTAATTTGTTGTGTTAGTTTGAAGTCATGTCTCCAATGATTCTGTAAGCAATTTTAATGCTTTTACAGAATCTACCATGGACTGGTCACCTTGTACATGGCACTGGCCATGAATAATACTACCAGGCCCAACATATAGCCAGGAAAGAAGGCACAGAGCTCAACTACAAGGAACCTAGAGGTGTTCTGAATCTGGTCTCAGCCTCTCCTGGACTGTAATTCACCTGTATAGTTACTTGTAAAGACTTGTCATGACTCAAATGCTACTTTCACAGTAGCTTCACTTTTAAGTCAAGCAACTCTTTAGGGATAAGATGTCTTTTAATAAACCATTGCCTGTTTTGCCACCAAAAGCTGCTCTCTAACCAAATAGCTCTGCATCTGTCTGTCTGCAGTTATAGTATTTACCAAGGCCTATGCATGCTCAACACCCCCTTAATGGGAGATTAAGTTTCTTCATTTGCAGAGTCTAACACACAGGTGGACCAGTAGAACTTACCCCTATACAGGCCATGTAAAATGAGATTTCCAGGGATCCTGATTTTCCTTAGGTCAGTTTCAGGTCTGACTAGTCCTGGGGTGTCCGTATGCATGCGGGGCACCTGCTCCAACGCGTTCCAATTAGAATGGTTGAAGTAGACTCAATTAATCAAGTCTGGTGGGGCGTTCCAATTAGAACACTCCAGCAGCCTCACTGTCGCGTGTACTCAGCATCCCCCCCGTTTCAAAACGACAGTGGGGACCCTTTAACTAAAGCTCATTGAACACTGTCATTTTGAAGTACAGGACGTTTGGTACACAAGACACTGTAGTTTTTTTAGTCAGAGTGGCTCCTGAAAGCCACTTAAATTAAAATGAACCCCCCACACCTCCTATCCTCTCACACAGCCTCCAGAGCACATGTATAGATGTTCCTGGTTATCAGATCATCCTCTTGTTTCAACCATCTGAACTCTCCAAGGCCTGAGAATCTGGAAATTTCTCTGGACTGATCCTGATCATTATCAACCTCTTTCATCTTTGCCTCTGAAGTACCAAACCTGCCCCCAATTCCCATCCTTTCACAAGACTGCCATCCTTAAAAGCTCCAACAAGGGCTCCTAGTCTTATGAAACAGGGATCCTGGTTTTCTCAGATTTAAAAAAAAAACAAACAAAAAACCCACTAATTTTGGGTTCAAAACAGTAACCCCAAATCCACATTTTTCTGTGATCAAAATGAAACACCACTATAATATAGATATCTATAACTGATATATCTATCTCAATATATTTATCTATCTACATATATTAGTGGTATTTCATTCATCAGGGGTGACCACCAGTATTTGGGGGAACGTTTGTTCACCAGAGCGCCCCAAGGGATGATGACTAGGTCGAATGGTCATAAACTACTACAAGACCGTTTCAGGCTGGACATAAGGAAGAATTTCTTTACTGTCTGAGCCCCGCAAGGTCTGAACAGCCTGCTACCAGAGGTGGTTCAAGCACCCACACTGTGCCCCTTCAAGAGCAAACTGGATGCTCATCTTGCTGGGATCCTATGAACCCGGCTGACTTCCTGCCCTTTGGGCAGGGGGCTGGACTCGATGATCTTCCGAGGTCCCTTCCAGCCCTAATGTCTATGAAATCTATAAATCACAGAAAAATGTGGATTTGGATTTTTTTAACTGAAAATTGGGGATTTTTTTAAAATTAGAGAAAACTAGGACCCCTGCTTATGAACGAGCACATCTGAGGCAAGTTAGATGGATAACAGATAAAGGTGCACCGATACATCAGTTTGGTTGGCTATTGGATCTGCATCGATAAAAGGAGAAGTGATGTTATCAGCTCTCAGCTTTTTTTGGTCATTGTAGCCAATAATTACGGCCACATGTGAGAAGCAAGCATAGTCCGGCCCCCAAGCCCTGATGCCGGCCTGAGCCCATGACAGACTACACATTCTGGCAAGCAGTGGGAGGAAGAGGGGGAGCCAGGGAGTGGTCACAGGATGCTATGCTCACCAACAAAGGAACCCTTACAATGTCATGATAACGTCATGCGTGCAGCAAGGACCTGAGCACTAGGGCTGCCTCCAAGATGTTGGGCTGTGTGCAGGTGGGGTAAAATGCCAGAATATTCCACTCTACCAGGCACCTTGGCAAAAGCCACTTCTCCCCAGCATCCATGGGAACTCAGCTGCACAGAGCCCACTGGCACGGAGACAGCAGCATGCTCTGGAGCTCCAAATTTGCCCAGTATCATTGTCTGTGTGAGGGTCTGCCCCGCCCACCTGGGATGGCAGCACACACTGCATGGGGCTGCAAGTAGGACCCACGGGCAAGGTGGCAATGTGCGTGGGAATAAGGTGGTCCACTGCCTTCCTCATCAAGGGCCAGAGCAGGCAGGAGGCATGAGTTCATGCGTGTGTTATAAATGTAAAAAAACCCAAACAAACAAAAGGTTTATATGTCAGTAGTTTAAAATGCCTTGCACTATTACTAAATATTGGTTATTGGATAGGCCTATAGATATGGTTGGTTAATCATTGGCTTTCGGTACTGGCCAAGAAATCTTGATCAGTGCACCCCTAATAACAGAGATGTTTGCTCCCGAGTCCAGCACTACTGGGCTCCCCCTTGCCTCTTATGTTGGATCAACTCTTTAGACTGTATGCAGAACTCAGAACTCTCCAAAACAGAATTAGATGTTGGATTTTTCTTCCAGCAGCTGTTAACAGGCAGTGTCTGCTAGCTTTGCACTCTTATAGTAGGTGTCAGCTCTCCTGGGGGACATAGACTCTGAGGATGTGTAAGTATGCAAAAAACCAAAAAACAAACAAAAAAAAAGTTTCTGCTTCTATGTATACTAGCATTCTCCATTTCCTTCAATTTAATGAGAAAAGCTAGAAAGGTGACAGAAGATTCCTTAACAATCATCTCTGAGTACCTGCTTTCTTATCTTTTCAACAATACCACCATCTCACATGCCAACAATGAATTTTCAATATAGCAATGAGAACTGTATACAACAAAACAGCAAAACAACAGAAACACACATATTGTGAATACAGATATTTGTCAATACCTCTCTTTCCTTTGCCCACTGTCATGTCTGTAGGTAGAATCACGGCATCTAACATATTAGCACTCCTTCTGGAATACAGAACCTTATTTTCCCTATGGTATTGCTAGGCTTTGCAAATCATGATACTCTAGTAAACCCCAGTAACTTATCCCAAGGAGTCTCTTTGTAAAGTGCCTCACCTACATACATTTACTTGTTGAATTAGCTAGTAAATTTGTGAACACGCACTTATTAGAACTTCTGTAGCTTTCACAATGAGGTACAAATAGACTAAGAAATCAGAGTCATGGTAATGCAACTTTCTGTAGTTCTTAAGTAACTTTTTTTTTTTTATTTAAAATGATTAAAACACGTAAAACCATTTATCTACATGACTAAAATGAAGAACTAGGCTTTGTGCCTCTCAATACTCCAGTAAACCCCAATAATGTATCCACTGCATGGAGCACAATGAGATGTGGTATTCCTGCTAGCCACAAGGTAAAAACGAACAAACTAAAAAAACAGATTAATAAAGTGTACTTAAATAATGTGGGGGTAAAACAGCAGCTTCTCAGTGAAAAACCCCAGCATCCACCAGCTTAGATTCAAAACAAGTTTTTATATCCCTGGGAATACATAAACTTCTTTATTCCACAATGTACCCCATCTCCAGATAAAAGCAAATGAAGAATCAAGGTCTCCCACATTTTAACAAAAAGGTATTTTGAATACATTACCTCAAATGAAACACTTTAAAGCATTTATTTTAAAATTCTGTAGGTTAACATACCTGTCTCCTTCTAATTTTGGTATATCTGAGCAGCTAGAGGAATCTTCTAGCCATGCTAGTGTTGGTCTCCTTGAGTCAACCCCTGAGCTCTGTTCTCCTGACAACATAAGCTGTTGCACGATTGCTGGATCATATGCATTGATCTCAAACTTTAAGTGAACCTAAGCAAACAAAAATGTAGAGATGTATGCAGTTTTAAATTTAACATAATTATTAAAGAAATCAGTAAAGTTAGTAAGTACCTTCATCAGTTTGGAAACATCCCATATGCAGATTTTTCCTCGCTTTGTTGCAGCAGCTAAAAAGTGAGGGCAGCTTCCAGATCCAAAGCAAGCTATTCTGTCAGTGCCATCCGTGCAAGGAAACTGTGCAGGACTTGTTGCCAGTGTGACTGAGAGGGGTACGTTCTGCGTGTGCTCACCTTTGACAAACGGGCAGTTTGGGGAATGTCTCTCATGTTCTGACCTTCACGAATTAAAAACAAGCCATCAAAACCATTGGATTCTCATAGCAGCAAGTTTCAACAGAATAGCAACTATTACAACTATCATACAGTCCATGTTTATAAAGATACTATCATATATGGTATTTCAGTTTGGGGAAAAGAAAGTTAAATTATGCTAGATTGGAACCATTTTATATGAGCATAAAAATATTACATAGTAAAGGACTCCAGATTGCATGGTCTCTCAACCACCTTGTATAAAAGGACTTGTGCTTTAATTACTTAATGATGCATAATGTATTTCAGCACCAGGGATCTACATTCAATATTGTTAACAGAAGTAACTATAAACTTATGATCCGATTGGCTACTACCCTTGAAAGAGCAAGCAACTGGATTCTACTAAGAAGAGTAGGCTTACATTCTAGAGAGTACGTACATTGTCATCACTTGTAATATAAGAGTTACTTTGTGAAGGATTAGGATATAGAAATACAAGCAATTTGCTACCAGAGTAAAAAGGGTTGGGTCAACTAGCCCCCTTAAGGAAAGAGACTAAACTATCATGGTTTAAAATTTCACTTACCATGGGGTAAAGACATGTGTATAAGCAGTTACCACTGATTTTTTAAAATCCATTGCCAAGAATGCTTCATAAATACTACTTAAGATATTCACCATTTTATCTGAATATTTTCATCCAACAAACAAGGCAGAAAAAAATAGATCTACCACACAAATCTTTACACTTACCAAGGTTCATCTGTAGGCTCCCAGCACACCAAGCATACACTACATGTAAAACACATGGCTCTGTCATCTCCTGATGAAGCAGGCTACGAAAAGGTAAAAAGCAGTTTTGTACAGATATATTTTAAAAAGAAATGGTTTCATATTTTAATTATTAAAAAGCCCTAACTAAATGCTTTGAACACAGACCACATTAAAGGGGAAAAAAATGTAAGGTTACTATATTTACTTGAGTATAAGGTGAGCCTGAATATAAGACAACCCCCCAGTAATTAGATTCTATATATGTAAATGTTATAATGTTCCACATATAGAATCTAATTATTGGAGGTTTGCCTTGAATTTGTCCCCCTCCCACTGCTAAAGAATGGCAAAAAAAACAAGGGCATCAGGTTTATTTTACCCTTGCCCTCTCCTCCCCCTCCCCACCAACTTCTTCCCCCTGCAACTCCTTTTCCCCTCCTTACTGTCAGACCCTGCTCTCTCTGAACACAGAAGTTAGGAGCAAATCTGAAATCAAAGCATGTATGCAAAGTACTACAGTTACCCACAGACCTAGTTCATCCAGAATTGGTGCATTTCATTTTACCTTTGTTCAAACTGCTGCAAATTTTAGCACAGCTACTCCATAAATACATTTTTAAGTTGCAATTTCATATCTACTCACATACAGTACAAATTATGCACAATATTAGTCCAAGGTCAAAAAGGTTCATGATTTACTATATAGTTCACTGGGCTGGGACCCACCAGTGTCAGTTTCAAGTCATGGTGACCCCACAGCTCAGCACTGCTCAGTATGTGTGCACTCCAGATACCCCCCACCAAACTCCCCATTCATGACTGGAACCAGGTGTTCTTGTCATGAGCCCTGGGATCCTCCAAAAATGTATATGCAGATGAGATGCAGGGCAACCTGGTCAGGCTCCACTTTATGGAGGGCAGGGCCACACTAATTATGTGACCAGCTAAGAGAAGGGATGACAGAGGAATTCTGGGTAAACTGTCTGATCCCTGTTTGGTGATGTTTGCCAGACATTTAACATTGGAAATGGGAAATAAAAGGCACAACTCAACATATTCAATGTAGTGGCTAATCATGACTTGAAAAGAGTCAGCACTGAGGGACGCTGAACACAACTTGCACTACTGTATATCTTATTCAGATGGGCTGCACTAATCTATCTTATTGTAGGTTCTCATCCGTATGTTTGTCCAGTATGGACCATGTGTTTTATAGGTATGTTCAGTGTTGGCTGCATTTAATCAGCTTCATAGTTGGTTTCCATTACTGAGCACATGCTGCTTTTAGCAGCAGTCCCAAGACAGGCAATGTATTTAATGCAGTTTCTTTGTATGCAAATATAAGACGACAGGCTTTTCTTCCCCCAATACTGATGGGGCGGGGGGACGATGACTTCGTTTTGTGTATGCAAGTAAATATGGTACTTCAGTAAGTCCAAGTAAGCCGGTGTACTCTAGTGAATAATTAAAAAAAAAAAAAAAAAAAAAAAAAGAACTGAAACAAGTTTACTGTTTTTTCTGCCTTATTTCAATTTCTCTTCCTGAAGGAAAAAGATTCCAACTATACAGAAACTGTTCACATCATTAGATTGCTGAAAAGATATTAAACAAAGTATAAAACTGAGCTTGGCTAAATTCTTCGACAGAGCAGTACAGGATTTAAAAAGAGCTAAATATTGAAACTCAGATCAAATATCATCCACCGACTAGTGAAAAAAATAACTTCAAAATAATTCAAAGTGCATCCTCACTGTACTGAAAAACCATGAGACTTCCCTGAAGATGGTCAACGTTTTCAAAACGCAAGTTATGTTTTCTCTTGATCTCATGCTGACGACAAGATATGGAGAGAATGAGCTTTAAAAAGCATTATAATCCCTTTTCCTAGAGACTGTATTATATCAGAAACTGATCTTTTTACCTGATGATAGAACCCAGCCTGAGCCATTGGGTCTGGTTGTGCCCACCTATACCCTACATGAGGCCATGAGGTGAATGTCTCCCGTCTGTTAGCTTCACTATACATCAACGATCTAAAAACAAAAAAGGTATTACCCATAAAATGTCATTCAAAACCAAGATAAAAAAACAAAATTAACTCATGAAAACCTTCACAAATAGCTTAGAAAGTATTTAGAAAAAAAAATCAAAGCAATTCCTGTCAGCTTCTTTTAAAGTCATCAAGAAAGCAAGTGGGGGGGGGGGGGGGGAAGAAAATTAAAGAACATTTCCTTATTTAGTTTTCCAGATTATTTTTTAAAATAATCAAAATCAATACTATAGGCTGAGTTCCAAAAACAGCAACAGAAAAGACTTCTCTTTAATTTAGTCAGATTGAAGAAAATAACTATTAAACTTTGTCAAAATTATTCTTCCTTTAATACTAAAATTTAGACCACAACACCATATGGAAGATAAGAGTATCCGAAAAAAATCTCACTGTGTTATTCTGCCTACTACAAGCAATACAGAATGCCAAGTTTTTTAGTTCACTACAGAGATATATACATGATAGTATCAAAAGGGTCATTTATTTCAGCCTCCAACTCTGAATCTATACCAGGTCTATTTAAAACAGGAGTACTCAAGCCCTGGCCTGCATGCCAGATTTAGCTCTGGTACCATGTAATCAGCCCATGGGGCTCCCCACAGGTCCAGACCCATGGACAGCTCCAGGGTCTGGGTGGGATGCTGGATACAAGCAGGCAGGGCTAGGACCCAGGGCCCAACCCCAGTGTTCGGGCAGCACCAGGCCTCTGGGATCCTATCCCAGAATACGGGGCACTGGGAGGAGGTAGTGCCAGGCTCCCCAGGACTCATATCTGTGCAGGGGATGGTACCAGGTTCCCAAGACCCAGTCCCAGCACATGGGGTGGCAGGAGGGGGTGGCACCAGGCCCCTAAGACCTAATCCTGGCACACGGGGCGGGAGCAGGTGGTGCCAGGCCCCAGGGCCCAATCCAGCCATATACAGAGGTATAAAACCTTTATCTTTTCATATATCCACTACTTTTTCTTTCTTCCTTTAGTATACAAACTCATGGGTTTTAAATTACTATATAATAAATTGGTCCAGGATATAAATGATCCAAGATTTCATCCCACAATGCAGTGGAGATGCTCTCAGGGTGCACATACACCCCCTACGTGCTGATGCACCCCCTGACAGGCTCTGCTCCCCACTTAGGTGAGGGACGGGTGAAGGGGGCAGGTGGGAGCACTGGTGTGCCCCCTGTGAACACCGTCCAGGGATTGGGAGCGCTAGATGAAGCACCACGGCCATCTCCTGGTCAGCAAGGACAGACCCCCACCCGGCTGACTAAAGTGGTACCAGTCACCCATGCCACAGTCCACCATAGAGATGGAAAGGAGTGTTAGTTTGAGATCTGAAGTTGCTGGATAAAGAAACAAGCACTGTGATGCAACACACTGACCTTAACAAACATAACTGGTGATAACGTAAGACAGCATTTTGAATAATGTGCTAGAAACAAGGAATTATACAATCATGGATTTGAGAATTATTCCCTTTCTCTAATCTCAGTGAAAGGGGTTTAGGGCATTTTCAGTATTTATACAAAAGAGCTATTTGTTTTTATGCGGCATTTTCACAGGGGTACACTTTTGTCATGTAGCTGATCTTTGCCATGCTACAGAAGAGTACATAAACTACTATTTAGAGCAGGGCAGCTAAATTAATCTGAACCCAGGCCAACTCCACCTATGAAACTGGAAGAATCAACAGAAGCAGACTATGGACAAATCAAATCTTGGATGAAGACCTAAGGAAAAATATGGGTGCTCCAAGAATTGGTATTGACACTTCTCTCCAAATACTGCCAGTACAAAAATGCTTCAGAAGATACCAGATTACTCAGCACTATACCAGCTTTGACCAGTAAGTAGGTCTCATTTATTACCTTAACAGCAGCAGCACTGGGAAGCAGGAAAAGATGGGGTGATAGCTGCCAGGATGATACAGCCTTCCACTATCAGTAGTAAGAAGGAAGAAAGTGACTAAAAAGTATGTATGTAAACATTTATATTCCTCTGTGGTGGTGGCACAAAAATTTAAGGGTTGGGAAATTTAAGTAGTCTTGCACATAGGAACCAAGACTCAGAAGAAGTGAGAATCCTGAACAAATAATAACTGTAAAGAAGCATCATTTAAAAGCAGCTTTTAACATTACACATAAATGCTTAAAGTAACTTTGACAAATTTTCTAGATCCCTTTTTCTTGTATCCAACTTAGAGACTATGTCAACTTCTTTGTCAAAAAAATCTGAATGATAAAAAAAACACCTTGATGAAAGCAAAAGATAAGAAATTCCTTATTTAGCTACTTGCATGTTTCAACATACCTGTCCACAGATCGACCAGGTCCCACACCAAGTTCTGGTCGTGCACTGGGTAAGAGGTAAGACAACCTATCCATCACAGAGGATGCTACAGGTAAGGCAGCAATATTTTGATTTATCTTCTTAAGTTCATTTACAATGGCACTGGCGACAGACTTCAATACATGATGAGGAAGGTGGAACGTAACTGTTGCCCACTAAGTTAAGAAAAAAAATAAAACAATTAGTGATATTTGGAAGTTATTACAAGAAGATACAGTTTGTATTACACCATATTACACCTGGCATACGTACACCGTATGTGCACACCATATTACACCTGGCAAACCAACAAAAATAAAAGAATATTAATTCTTGGTTTTGAGCTTAATAAGCACGTTTTAAATACTGGGATCTTAATGCTAATGTAACAGATTAATCATAATTTAGGGAACCTAAGTATATTTATCACTGCCTGCAACCTGATCCTTCTGTTCTACATGTGCCAGTCAAATCTCATTAATGAGATTTCTAGAGATTCCCAATTCAAAGTTTCTGTGGAATATAAATACTGAATTATTTCAATTATAAGCACAAAAAAAATGCAAGTGACAACTTAAAGCTCAAATCGTTGTTTTACACACTAATGTCTTAGTGCTTAAAATTTAAAGCTTGTCATGAACTTAATTCTCATTAAAGAGACTTTTCTTCAGCCATAATGGGAAAAAAATTATAAGAACAGTTTAAAATCAGAAATTCTGTAGAGATTTGGTGCAATTTATTTAAAAGCACTTTTTGCCAACTAATTTGTTACTCATTCATAATATTGTTTGCAAATAGGGGGAACTGATATTTAACTTTTTTAATGAGCTGCTGAGAATATGAAAACAGACTATCCTTTACTTATATTTTTAGCATTTGATGGAACATTCAACACTGCAAAGAAATGAGGAAGGCCATTAAATTAATAAATGTGTCTTTGTTTAAAAGTAATAGGAGTACTACAGTAACATCAAGGGTAACTAACTAACATATTCAAAAACTATTCAAAATGCAACTAAGTGATTCCTTGGGACATTTAAACTTCTATCTTGCACTTGATAGAGGCAGTTCTGTGTATGCTTATAAGGAAAAGTTCTGTTCTAGAGTTACTAGAGTTCTGTTCTCAAGTTCCAAGATGCAATACTTCTAGAAGACAGACTCCATTAAAATTCTGCTTAGTCTCCCACAGACTTTGTAAGGCAACTGCTAGGATGTACAAGGACAAGGGGGGGGTGGGGGGGGTGGAACATACTAGACAACTGATTGAATTCTGAAAGATACCTCACCAAACCTTTAGTTACCCGTGCATGTAAAAAGCCACGTGGAAGGAAACCATCATATGCAAGAACTAACGAACGCATAATAAGGAACATTCCTATCTGAATGAAATTTGCCAGACTTAAGTACACGTTGAGCATTAATCATCACGCTGGTGTTCAAAAGCTGTAGGACACAAGTGAGCATAGCTTACCAATGCACTCTTAAAAGCAGCATATTAAAAGCTGTGGTTCTGCAGGGTAAGAGATATACTACAAACATACCCCCTTATCAAAACAATTTGGATGAAAAGGCTCAAATTAAAAAGCACTGAATTCCTTAATTTACTATATGCTTTTTATTTTGACAGCTCTGAGCACTTTATGATCTACAAACAGTTTACCCTATGGATGCTACACGAATGCCTAATTTATGCTGACATTGAGACTTGACACACTTCAGTACATTTGTCCAGTTGCTTCCAAATATAACAAAATATGGTTAATCAATCACCAGAATTTGTCGCTATTACATTATTTGTTTGTGCCCTCAAGGTCCACAGGAACCCTACTGATTTGCATGGCTAACATTTTGGCCGATTATTTTAAAGTGCAATTCATCTCGTCCAAAACTATACCCATTGTAAATCGCAATGAAGTTTGCTATTGATAGATCATCAGTTTAAGGTGGCACCAAAGAACCCAGGTTACTTGTATCCAGGTGGTACACAAGCCACTTGAGTCATAGTTGGTTGCTAAATTAAGGACAAGCCACTCAGCTGTTGGTAGAGCTTTTGCTTTAAGAGATCCACTTCTTCAATCTGCTGGGAATCAGCAGCAGCCCCACACAGCTGATCAGAGAAGCAGCACCCTGTGAAGCAAAAGCCTCAGCAAACAGATGGAGCACCTCAGTGGTCCCACATAAACCCTTGTCTTCAAAGGCGGGGATAAAGAAGCCTAATCATGTAAAGTACCTGGGTCCTAGCAAAAGGATCTAGCAGCTCATAAACACTTTGCAGATTTAAGAGAAGCTCTAGTATGCAAGGCCAAATTAAAGGTAAGGACAACTAATGATCCATGAATGCCTAAATCTCTAATGGCAGACAAGGTTCCTTGGGTGAATTTGATATCTTTTATTAGACCAACCCAAATGGTTGGAGAATAGTTATTAAGCAAGCTTTTGGGTTCAAAAACCCTTCGTCAGGCTCAGGAAGCTGCAGCAGCTGGTGTGTGCTCTTCCTGGATGGAATGAAAAGTAAACAAGCCAGGGGCTGGGCTGGGCTGGGGAGTCATCTCTAATGAACAGTTGAAAATATGGCCATCAGTAAATAATTATCTTTATCAATCCTCCTAGAATGATGAATCTGGCATTTATTACTACAGCAGTAAACACTTCTTTCCAACTGCAGGCCAGAATGACCCACCTCAGGCAGAAGAACATGCGAGGGCAGGTAATTCTTCCAACAACAGTGTGAAAAAGGGCCTGCAGTTGAAGCTCCATGTTCATGGGCTGGATCCAGCTCATGGACCGTAGGTTACCAACCCCTGTATTACTGTACCTATTTTATGGGTTTATTTGTTCAAAAATTGGAAGCCTCTCTTTCTCCTATTAAGCTAAATCCTGCACTAGCACACGGAAGTTTACAGCTCAAACCTGTGATTCTTATATTTATAGAAATAAGATTTAATGAATAAACTGTTAAACAGGTCAAAGTTACTTTTTAGCTACTGGATATAGTGCATGTATTACAAATAGCTATAAGCATATGGTTGCATTCTTCATCATGGCCTTCAATCAAGTCATCATAGTTGCTCAAATCCATGAGGTTTCACCCAACCTTTCAATATGGGGGGGGGAGCCCTTCATCTTGGACTTGAGGACCCAGGGCCAGAGTCAGAGCTGCAGCAGCTGCCTACTCCCCCACCCCAGGCCTCTGCTCTCTTCCCCCACTGCTTACTGTCACGCACAGCTACAGGCCCATTCTCTCCCAGGCACAGAGCATATGCAAACTCTGGGCCATGCTTCCCAGCAGGGAGGAAGGGGGCAGAGGCTGCAGGAAGGGGCAGGCAGGGGATAGGCACCTGCCCCCTGCAGCAGTGGGGAAGGAGAGAAGGGAAAAATTAACATGACTTTCCAACAATTGACAATTAGATTCTATATAAATTAAATGGTAACAAAATTATACAGTTTTCATACACAGAACCTAATTATTGGGGGTTGTCCTGAATTCAGAGTCATCTTGAATTCAAGTAAAATGAAAGTTAGACAATATTTTTTCAAAAAAAATCGCAGTTGTTTTAACAAGAAATAAATGATTTAATAAGACGTTAAAAATACAAACATCACCTTTTCAGAATCACCCCGTTAAGAGAATCCAGAAGCAATTCCTTACCTTTGCAACTTTATGGTTTGCTGCCGTCTCATGTGAGGTATTTTTTAAACCATCTTTTAGCTGTGTGATGAACAAGTCATATCCTTCTGTGCTGGAGACATCTACCTTTTCCATACAAGCAGATAACAGTTGCTGAGCCTAAAACACACGTGTAAAAATAAAATTAGCATTTAGCCTCAGCAGCTAAATTGCAGAATTAGAACGTACTCCACTGCTCCGGAAAATATAAAACTTGGCCTGGCTTGATGGATTCCAGATCTAAACATAGATCCACTTTTGGCAATGCTTTGAACAGGAGTAAGTGGCATGTATTGTTACTTTTGTCCATCAGAGTCATCCACAGAATTCAACACTCTACCACAAAGGTAAGAATCACACCTCAAATTTGTATTTCAATGTTTTTAATTAAAAAAAACAAAAAAAAACATATGTGAGTAACAACTTAGGATACGATGCACTAGCATAGGGATGCTCAAGTCCTAGCTCACGGGCCAGATCTGACCTGCAGAATTCCCTACAGCAGGGGTGGGGAACCTAAAGTTCACGGGCTGGATCTAGCCCATGGCATAATTTAATCCAGCCTAAGTCAAATACAGTAAAACCTCATAAATCCGGCATTTAAAAAGCTGGAATCCTCAAAAATCCTGCACTTTTTAAAAATACGTACACACCTTAAAAATGCATCAGGAGTAGCACAGCCGATCCTGGAGCACTGGCCACACACGGAGCTGTGGTGTGGGTGGTGGCGGCTGCTGCTGCATGCAAGCTTCCCCCTCCAGGGGTTGGGGGTAGCAGCAACCAGGCGGGGAGCAGCTGCTATGCCGTACCATGCTAGATAGCCACAGTGGCTGCCCCCTGACTGGCCGCAGCTACCCCTAGTCCCCAGGGGGAGAAGCTTGCACATGGCCGCGTGCCATGGTCATCCAGCACAGTACAGCACAGCACAGCACAGCACAGCTATTACAAAGCTCACCAAAGAAAAGCAACCTCAGCCATCACACTAAAGAAGCAGGTGAGTAAAATGATGTGTGTTTCTCTCAAGTTTTTCACAAGTAAAACTGCTTTTTACTTGCATGTGGCCCACAATTGATTTTTTCTATGGGTCAGTGTCCCACAATAGGAAAAAGGTTCCCCAACCCTGTCTTACAGGTTTAATAATTTGACCACAGGAGAACAGTAGCAGCATTAATTGCCACTCCCCTGCTGCCAAATTTCCAGATCTGTGGGGAGCCCAGAAGGCCAGACAGCATGGACATGCACACCAGAGTTGATGAACAGGGCAAGGCTGAGCGGAGACAGGGTGAAGACCAACCCTTTGTGCCGACTCCACAAGGGATCCCTCTCGTGGACCAGTGCTGCACTACATATGCAACTTGCGGAGCCAAAGTGTTGAGCACCACTGCACTAGCATGTTTTTTCATAAACAGTAAAGATGACTAGGGATGACACACTAACCGTTTGAGCTCTCTTCTGCAGCAAGCCATGGATAGAATCTCTGACAGCAAAATCCTACCTGCAATAATCAGTTGCCTAAGATATTACTGAAGGCCAACTGGTGGAACTAACCTCACTAATAACTACCTTTCCTTTGGGATGCTTCATGTTGCTGTGTGGAAAGTTTCTGGAGACTAGCTCAGTCATGCAGCCCAACTGATTAGCCAAATCCCAGACACATAAGGAACCACCTCTCCTACCACACCCACCAACTCCTTGAGGAGGAAACTCAGCTACAAGGGCAAAAGGCAGGCACCAAAGGCAGCATCAGCCCCTGGAGCTTCACGAGCGATTGATCAGTTCAGTTTGTCAGTGTTCTAATCTGGGAAGCAGACAGATTTACATGGATGGAAGCAGCAATTAGTCTAAAAAAAATTACTAAGATTTTTCTTGCCGCACAACATGTTAGGGTCCC
This sequence comes from Alligator sinensis, assembly GCF_000455745.1. NCBI lineage: Eukaryota > Metazoa > Chordata > Crocodylia > Alligatoridae > Alligator > Alligator sinensis. Next base: position 3,603,604 of record NW_005841901.1, on the reverse strand, counting down.
AGATCATCCTGGGGGATAGTTAAACTATTTCAGATTAACATCACAAACTTAAAAAAATAGCAGTGCCATCCAGAAATGTTCAATGAAGTCTGTGCTGTTTAAATTTTATCATCTCATTCCTCTTTGTTCTTGGTTCTCCTCCCTGTTACCTTCACATGTACCGAGTTCCTAGAGGCAGGAAACGTACTTTATCCATAATGCACAGGGCACCTTCTAGGAGCAATTAAAACAGGCTACAAGTTGAACAGTCTTTTGTTCAGTATTCCATGTCCCCAAACTAAGAGGGTGGTAAATACTTCGAAACAGTAAGTGCTTGCTGCAAACTGGACTTGAAAGGACCATTCATGAGGGAGTCCTGGTTCCTAATGAACCACACATCATGCCATGTGGGGCACCTTCAATTTGCTGCCTGCTAGCCACTGTTAGGAACATGATCTCTTGCACTTTGGGAAACAAAAGCAATGAAGGCAAACCAACAAAGGCCCCCAAGATAACACTGCTCCTCTTCCCTGAGTTCACTGGAACAGTTAATAGAGATCTCTGGAAGTCTTCACACATCCTGAGTACTTGAAAAAAATAATCAATCAATGTATAGTAAAATTGATTTTGTAAGACTATTTAGGGAGGAAAACACAGGTAACAATAAGCTCGGTATTGTAACTGAATAAGCAGCCTATTGGAAATGGATATAAGATGTACAGAATATTATTACCAGAAATAATGCAATGAAGGCGACTAGGGAAAGCTTGGGAAAACAAGAGAACACAAGGAGAGTTACAATTTAAGTTCCTTACGCTTTCCCAGTGATGGGATTATTATTCCTCATGGACTAGTGCACATTCAGGCCATCTCGTCAAAAATTTACTGAGGGTCTCTGGGGTTTATGTTATCTCTAACAACAGGTAATAATTGAATGTGGCTCTCCCTCCATATTCCTAGCTGATAAATCCCTAGACTCCCAGAATCTGTGCCTACTGAACTGTCAACACAAATTCCTTTACCAGCAGCAGCCTATAAAAAGAAGGGTTGCTATTCTGCTCTTTGGAAAAGGGTCCACACCCAATGCTTTAAACACGGGGAGAGAGAGGCGGGAGAGAGAAGCTAGTTTGAAGTCAGGCAGGGTGAAGATACACTTTACAGACTAAGTGAATCAGAAGTTCTGGTGAGCTTTTGCTCACAAAAGCTTATGAATTTCCAGTTCAGACATAGGAATGGTGTTATTGAGATTGAAATGGCCATGGATCTGGATACATCATGGGTGACACTGCAAACAAGGGAGCAAAACCCATGAACAAAAGCATGATGGACTAGAGTCTTCATATTTGGCCTTAACCCGTTTGCAGCACCTAGCGGGCATGCAGTGCATAAAATTGAAATGGACAGCAGTCAACTGAGGGACTCTAAAAGCTCCTCAGAGACTACCATTAAGAAAATGTTTTTAGTACCGTTCCGCCTTCTAGGAAAATCACATGTTGCAAAATGGACACTAGCCATACATTCCTGGATTCAAAACATGCACCCAATATTCAATGCTGTGTAGAGGCAATGCCTTGGTAAGAGCTGGGTTTATCTGATTTACTTCAATTTCATATCCCACTCCCCTATCACCCATTGGTGTGGTCCGGTCCCTCTCCATAAAGCATTATATGGATCTTGGCACTGGCATTTTGTATTTGCACTGTATGTACTATGCTACATATGACTGTTGGTAGATACCCACAATTTACCCTGAGATCAGAAATGTCCTACTGATTTATCTCCTCCTCCTCCTGAGAGTTTCTGTCTTCCTCACTGGCTGCAGCCCATCTCTTGACTACATTTTAACATGTTAGTTAACATCATGATAACATCACATGCTAACATTAAGACTCCAATGTACACACAGCTTTGTTTGCTTTTAACACCTACTAAACTTGTGGAAGATGTGCTAATATGACACACCTTAAATAATATCTATGGTCTTCCCTAGAAGATATAATAGCTGGTTAGGATTCTTGGAAGTGGAACTCAGTGGTTACCATACTTGCTGTTACCTCCATACATCAAACAGTGGATTTATTTTTTGCTTATTTTTCTGGTAATCCCAGAAGGATCATAATCCAAGAACTCCATGCAGTCTAGACTGCAGTTTCTGAAACTGGTTGCTGAAGGCAAATACCTGGATGAAAAAGACAAAGCTGGAAATGGGTCCCTACCTGTAGCAGTCACTGTAGAAATTTCTCTTGAAATACCACAACAGGATAGAAAGAGTAAGACAAGTTATGTACCTTTTGTGTTAGCAGGGGAACTATATTCTAACAAGCTTTGGTGGAGGATAATTACAAAGAGTTACTGCCTTAAGGCAATTTAATTTTTTAAAAGTCATCCCACTTAATAACTACTATTACATTAGACATTCAGGACAGTAAATTTGTTTTCATTATCCTACTACAGAGTCGTTACATACTTAAATGTTTAAAACAGCTTACCTCTGTAACTGGCAATTCAAGCTGAACCACATCATCTTGTTTTGAAACAGGTGTTTGCAGAGCTGTGTCCAGGAGCAAGATGCCATTGAGATCTTTCCTACATCCTACTGCATAATCATCCACAAAGATAACTTTATCCACAGCAGAAATATACTGGCATTTCACCCGTCCACCTGGTTTAGCTATAAAATTGAGGAGGAAGAGGGAGAGAAAAAGAAAACGCTATTAAAGAAAGCATAACACCATATAATATGTTTTGGTAACATCAGGACTAGTAATTTAAACAATCTAAATAAATTTAAATCATTGGGTATGTTGCTACAAGTCCTTCTGGTAAAAGTTACTTTACCGGTAATTTACTTCACTTTCCTTATCTTGCCAAACAATTCATCTATGACTAGGGTGACCACATGGTACCATAGGAAATCCAAGACACTGTCCCCTCCCCACCCATTCACCAGTCAGCAGCATTGCTGCAGATGTCTGAAAAAAATATTAACACAATTAAAGCTGCCCAGAACTTAAAACCTAGGAAAAAGTTGAGTCAAGGTACTGACTGATCCTCAAGTAAGTGCTGGTCACATGTGATAGGAGAAAGTAGGCAGAAAGGTGGAAAGCCACTCTAGCTGTCAGAAAGGATGGTAAGTCTCACTACTTGCCATAGAGGAACTGAAGCATTTGAAAAAGAGCCGTGTCCAACAACAGGAACAGATTTCCTTGTCTGCCGTTGAACGTCAATTCTTGTCTACGGTCAACAGGTGACTTATGATTAGAGAGAACTATTTTTTTCCTTGCAAAGGAATTGTATAGGGGTGCACCAATAAAGATTTTCTTGGCCAATACTGATAGCTGATATATAGTAATAGTGCAAGGCATTTTAGACTGACGTAAAAAAATTGTTTGTTTGTTTCGCATTACACACACACACGCACGCACGTGCTGCCTGCTCCAGCCCTCAATGAGGAAAGCAGCAATCACTTTATTCCCACGCATGTCACCCCCTTGCCCACAGCTCCTACCCACAGCCCTGGTTCCCTGTTAGCCCGTGCTACTGTCCTGGGTGGGCAGGGCAGACCCTCATGTAGACAGTGGCACTGAGCATGGTGCGTCAGCAAGCCCTGTGCAGCCAAGCTCCTGTGGCCACTGGAGAGAAGCCATTTTGCAAAGGCATCTGGTGCCCAGAGGAGCGAAACGTACCTTGTGTGGCACCTTAGGCTGCTCGCATGTAGCCCAGTCTCCGCGGCAGACCTGTGTATGCAGCACTGCCATGGCAGCAGCAGCTAACAATCCCTTTGTTGGTGAGCGCGGCACCCTGTGACCATTCCCTGGCACCCCCTCCCCGTTTGCTGGGACCTGTAGTCTTCCACAGGCTTGGGCCAGCAGTGGGGAGCGGGGACCAGGCTACTCTCACCTGGATGCTCCAGGCATGTGGCTGTAATTATCAGCTACAACAAGAAAAAAAGCTGATAGCTAATAATGTTATTTCTCCTTTAATTGGTGCCGATTTGATGGCCAACCGATATATCAGCGCACCTCATAGTATGCATTTTCAGTTCTGTCCCCTCATAAATCAAAATGCACATGTACATCAAGAGAGGCAAGGATATTTTGGCTAGTATATTTTATTGAACCAAACTGTAGAGTTGGGAGAGCTTAAACAAGCTTCTGGGTACAAGGCATCTGCCAGGAAAGAGGTAGACTGCTTATGCTAGGTAGCAAACCCAGCAATGGCTGTGTATAAGACTCCATATGCAATTAAAAACAGTCTACTACAAGAGAAGTGCAGTAGCTCTTGCTCTGATGAGTGGGAAAGAAAGGCCATTCGAGGGGGAAGGACCTAACCGCTAGGGACCTACCAGATTCATATTTTTATGGAAACCACAAATTTGGTAGGTTCCCCGTGAAAAAGTTTGGTCCCTGTGAAACAACTGGAAAACAGCCGGCAAAGGTAAAGGGAGGGAAGATTTCTGGGGCAGTCTGAGCAAAGTGCCAGTTGCCATTTTCACAGTAGATTAAGGTGGGGACCCTCCATGCCTCAGATGTCCCAGGCCTCCCCAGAGATTGACAGATGGACATCTGTCAATCTCTGGGGAGGAGTGGGACTTCCAGGACCCCTTGGCCAACCAGAGGCATGCCCTGCACAAAAAAACGGCGACCAGCACCATATTCAGACTATGAAATCTCCCTGCTTATCTCCCATGGGGTGCAAAGAAATTAGCAGAGATTCCAGATTGACTTTATGGCTCATTTCAATCTATGTCTGTTTAGCCTCTGGTTTTTAGCACACAGTAAGTATGATTTTTTTCCCCCAGGCCTATCTTTGACAATACTAGATATATCACCTCATCTTCCCTTGGGGGATTATTCCTACTCAGTATCAAAGTTAGACAGCAATAAGTTAGTGAGGCCTTATTATTACTGTTCAATAAGCAGATTCCTACTACATTCTCTAAAAATTATCCATCCTGCCCCAAATATGCTTAGTTTCAATTAATGTACATTTCAACTGTTAATACAGTGCTTTCTGTGATTAATCAAAACAGTAAATAGTAGATCACCTCATCACCAAAAGTGTCCAATACCTTAAGAGAAAAATTCTAAAATCTTTATATAAGCAATTAAAAGGATAAGTTATTAATGGAAACCCCCCTTCATGCCCCCACCCAACTGCTTCACTTACAGGATAAGTTTAATATCTCTGTTGTTTTAAATAATCACTGTCATTTTGGAAAGGTGACAGCATCTCTCTCTCTCAAAAAAAAAAAAAAAAAGGTAAGACTGCAGTTAACTATCCATTCAAAGTGAATTATGTATCCCCCCCCAACATACCCAAAAATCAGATCAGCCTGCTGATTAGCAAAAGACAAGTCAAAGTTCAGGCTAAAGTTGTGAAAAGGGTCAGGGGGAAGGAGAGGGAATTCAGAAGTTAAGCATTCAAAATCCTAAGAAAATGCATCAGAAATAGTTTGGCATCAGTTCCCCCATCCAATTAAGTGAGGGCATACTGGCAATACTATTATAACTTGCCACAAAAGACTGTTTAAACCAAAAGGAGCTGCACTACACTGAAGGCCAGATAACCACAAGTCTTATCTATTCCACTGACCAGTGTTTCTAAGTCTGCATGTACTGCTGAAGTTATTAATTGGGAGAGAACTCAAGAGTTAAGGAGAAGGGGAAAAGTACAATTGCAAAATGTCTTCCTTGTGAGCTGCCAGGAAGATCTGAAAGATGGAAACAACGTTTCTTTTCATCTGCCAGCTCTCAAACAGAGGTGTGATACCTTAAGGTCAGGAGACCTTCTTCTTCTTTGTACAATGCATGAAGCCAGTTTAAGGCACAGAGCACCAATCCCTTTCCTTCCACTAGAGACAGAAAAACGTCACTGTTTAATTGTCCAGAGACCTTTTGCATCCACCTTGGCCACCAGAATGAGTCCTCCATTAGAATTAGTTCTCAAGTTAATGGTGCTGGGTAAGTATGTCCATGTCCAACCTACTTCTGACATGCCAGTTATAAATCTCATAACCAAATTAAAAGCCTTGTCAGTACGTTGACCACTTTACTTATTACTGATTACTTTGACCTTTATGACTGCTATAACAGGATTTGTGACAATGAACAGTAACATAACCTATTTAATGATTAATTTATAAACACAGACTCTCCATTACCACGCTCTTAAAGAGTATACATTTAATGAACACATGTATTCAAAATTATGAATAGTCTGGACCAACGGAGGCCAAACTTTTTGGCAGGCGTGCTGCAAATTAGTCCCATGCCCTCCCCAAGAACCACTCTGATCCCCTTCTTCTGCCTGACCTCCTCCTGTTCTGCTTTCTAGCCCATCTGCTTCTGTGCTGCCTGTTCCCTCCCTGTTCTGCCAGGCATCACATGTACTCTCTGTTCCACAGGTTGGCCACTCCTGGTTTAGCCAAATATTCATTTGTACAAGTTTAAAAAAATCTAGACTACTAGGTTTACTGTTTTAAAGGGGGAAATTATGTCTCCCAGATATTTCTGATGGGTGAGGTAACTAGCCACCATGAACTCAACTAGTTGAATTAGTTTTCCACATTTCCACTTTACATCTCTTATCTACTGCCTCCCCCCCACCTCATCTTCTCAGCTACTTGGGCAGCAGTTTTCATGGCTTGGGAAAACCAAAGAATATGCAACCAGTTGAAATCTGAAAGACAAACCCATCCTGCTGGGGGCATCTGGTCTCAGAGGCTATCGTGTGTGTGTGGGAGGGGGGGGGGGGGGACCTGATGATCTGTAAGGTCCCTTCCAGCCCCAAGCAACTATGAAACAATGAAGAGAAAAAACAACATTTATTTTTAAAAATTACAGGAATTCCAGAGAAATCTCCTGCACTGGCAACAGCCAGATATTACAGGATAGAAAATCCATTTGCTCTATTCCCTACTCCCTTTATTCATTTAACAATATCTTTATCCCCTTCTACAGGTTTATTTCACTTAAATTTACAGCTCATGTTTGTAACTTCGAGAACCAAGACACTACAGAAGCAGCTCACTCCTCACTCCCTGTTCCTTCTACATGAAAGCTCCAGTTGAGATCCACAGTTCTGTTGTAAGAACTGGTTTCTATAACAAAAGTTCCACACTAGTCAATGCTAATGTCACAGATGTAACCACCTCTTTAGGCAATCCTTTCTCTCTATAAAGCGTTAAAGCTTGTGTGATGACCGAATTCAAATACCATTAAGTTATATTAAGCCTACTTAAAATTGTGCAGAGTTGCTACTATAAAGGAGTTATTTGCTCCTAGAGGAGTAAATTGAAGGGACAGTAGAAGGCTACTGCCATTCAACAATAAACATGTCATTGTGTAAATGGCAAGAAAGTGGGCATGTCTTTTGTAAGGCATTTCAGAATCCTTTAGAAGTAAAGGTAAGAGTAACTCCATGTAAGCCATCTTTATGTAAATTTTAAGACAGACTACATTCAGTACAGAGAATAACAAATATATTGACCAGATTGCTTTAATTTCGCTTATGTAGCTGCAAGCATAGTTCCTCTGAAGATGGGGCTCTTGGTTTATTAACATCCAATTCCCTAAGTTTTGTTTTTACACTAAGAGGAAAGATGGATCTTTTCCTACTTGGGTGCCATCCACAAAAACTGTCTAACCACAGTAAGTGTCATTCTTCAAGATGTGTTGTCCATGACATTTGATTCTTGGTTGCAAAGAGCCAACATGAAGGGGATCTTGCCTTCTTTCTAGCTAGCTATGTCTATTTGGGTCATACCTACCGTACCCATTTTTCCCCACCTTCCCAAGCACATGAAAGGCAGCGCATTGGCCAACCACCCCTCAGTTCCTCTTCCAGTCCATAAACAAGTACAGGTTTCCCTCACTTTATGTGGGTTCTGTATGTGCAAATTCGCTCTCATGCCATGACCCTTTTTATACCAAAAATTCGTTATATACGAGGTAAATTCACTCTTATGCGATCGGTGTGGTGCAAGCCCGCAGTCAGCTGCTTTGTGCAGTGCATTGTGGGAGTGATGTGCATCAAAATATAGTCTCCTGTGTAGATCTGTGCTCCTCACTCACTGTCTCCGACACATGTTTCTGTAGTTGCCATCCCCATTATGGTGACATTCACCACTGCCCTGTGTTGGTGTGTACTGTCTGCTGTTGGCAAGTACCAAAATTGTCTTGTAAGTGGTAGAAATGGGTCTGGGGGTCGTTACAGTCAAGGTCTTGGAATGTATCCCTATTTGTTACACTTTAAAAAGTGGGCTCCCTTTATGCACATTTGAGTTATGCACCGTTTTCCAGGAACACATGTACAGCATAAAGCAAGGGAAACCTGTGTAGGAAATCAGAGAAGCAAGAGAGGATGAGCAGGTTGTGGAATCCACACAGACAACACACCTCAAAGAACCTCAATTCCTATATTAATAATGTTTATTTCCTGAAGCTATTGTATACATGAACAACACTTCTGGTGACTACCAAGCAATAATCTTAAAAATTAGGAACAGGTGGCAGGAGTCCCATTTAAACAAATACTGCAAGTTCTACCAATGCAAGCACTAATCCAGAAGTCTAAACACAAAAACCAGTGAACAAACTGTGGAACAATCGTCATGTAGCAGCCCTGCAAATTTCTGAAATATGGATGTTTCCTAGAGAAGACAAAGAAACTGCCTGAGCCCTAGAAGAATGGGTTCCAGCATGTATAGATAGGTCCTGTTATGTAATAGCTAGATCTAATACAGTCAGATACCCATTTAGAAAAATCTTCGAGTGGAAATGTTTTCACTCTTAACCCTATTTGCTAGGACTGTTAAGTAGTGTAGAGCAGCAGTTCTCAAACTTTTGCACCTTATGTCCCTACCAACCATTTTGTCAAAACACCCTGGTCCCACCATGATAAAAATAAAACCCCACTTTTTCCAAGAAGTATATTTTTACATTTACATTAATCATTAATGGACATTTTCGAATCAGTTGAAGTCCCACCTACATGAACTTCATGTCCCACCAGTGGCTGAGAAACACTGGTGTAGAAAACAGCCTGGAGGGCTTTTTCCTGTCTAGGTTAAAGAGCCCTGACCACACAAAGGAACACAGTTTCTGTTTCCCACTGGCCTGAGCATAGCGTGGAAAAACACCTGGAAGGACAAATCAACTGATTTAACTTAAAGGTCAGAAACAACCTTAGTTATTTAAAGATCTCAGACTATTCTGATCTTTATGACTGCTCCACCTTAGAGTGTTCCATATGGTCCTACATTTTTCATATCCTTCAGACTTATGTTATGGCCACAAAATGTCTTCCACCGACACTTGTTAAAAAGGATGGGTTAATAAGTACTCAAGACAGTCTCATTAAGCTGACTGACATTATCAGAGCCGTCCCTTGGGAGGGGCAAAACAGGGTGACTGCTCCGGGCCCTGCGCTTTGGGGGGGGGCCCCATGGACAGTGCCGTAAAGGCCCCACTGAGGGCGCCACCACTCTATTCACGCTCTGGCCACTCGCCACCCCTGCACAGGCTGATATGCCCTGGGCCCTGCACACCCCTAGGGTCTGCTCTGGACATTATACTGAGGTCTCAGGAAGTAACAGGAAATTGTAGGTTGGGAAAATATTGGCCCGAGTTGGAGAATAATGTTTAGAATAACATGCTATGTAAAATATGCTCTTATGAAACTGATGGGTGAAAAATGTTCAGGAATATTCAAGAGCCCAGAATTGCAGAAACAAGATTCCAAGATAGATAGAAGATGTGCTACCAAGAGAAAAAGCCTCTTCATTTTGCTGCTAAGAGTCCAGTAAAGGTTTCTCTGCTATGCACAAAAATGTTCTAGATTTCATTCAAACAGCTTATTTTCATAGTAATTAACCAACCAGCCAGCAGGTAAGAATGTTAGATCTAAGTACATGGTCTGACTTTCATTTGACTAAACATCATGAGGTAAAACAAGTAGCATGATCAGAGGCCGAGCTGACAGTCATCAGGATTCAAACAGCAAAACTGTCCAGCTCAAGCTGAGGCTACCACAAACATTGAAGCTAAAATAGTGTTCATGTTTCCTGACAACACTTGGCATTAATGAGATCAGCATGTAGGCATGATGTCCACAAATTAAGAAACATGTCTGACAAGAAACCAAGGCTCAAATCTCCTCTACGGCAAAATACATGGCATTTCGTTTTCTGTTCTGTGAAGAACACATGCATTTTTGGACAGACAGCCATGAGCAGACTGCAAATGGCTATCTGAAAATAGTTTGCAGAGCTGATCACTAGGTTCCCACTGGTGCCACCTGAAACTAGGCACCAGCATTGAAGAGTTTTCTGGCAAAAGGATTACTGTTTTTGTCCACTGACACAACATATGACAGTAGTGTTTTCTCTCATCACTATGGATCCCTACAGCAAAAATGTAAATACTATGTATGCTATAAATACAGCTCTGAGCTTCAGGATAGTTGGGAAGACCAGAGACCTTCCCACACAAGACTCATGTCTAGGTGAGTTCCCAGTTGAGTGTGGAAGCATTGCTCAATAGCATCTTCACAAGAGAACTTTATTGCTTGCATAAGCCTAATTTTGCACCAATCTAATGAGGAGAAGGTATCCCACAGGTCCTTCACCTTCACATCCAAGTGATGGTTGGTAAGTAGAAAGACTTCAGCCACCCTTGCAAGGAACACGTGTGAAGTCTGGCACATTAGAACTAGCGTCAAGAGACCATGTGACGCAGGAGTCTGAACCTCACTTTTGAAGCTGTCTCTGGATAAGCCAGCAGATGACTGGGACCTACTGTGGCCTGCAATCCTTTGGTAGATAATATATAGCATTGCTTCTATAAATTCTATATACTGGGTCAGCAAAAAGATCAATTTTTTCTCTGCTGATCTCAAACTCAAGTGATAAACAGCCCACAGAAGTCAATTCAGACCACCCATTGTAGAGTTTTTCTAAAATGAGGTAGTCATCTACATATGGACATATCTGAATGCAACAACACAAAATAGACTGCAATAGCCACTAGGCATCTATGAACACTTTTGTTGCCATGGCAAGGGTGATAAGCAGGAACTTGTATTGGTAGGATCCTGCACTATAAATCTGAGACGTTTGATTACTGAGTCTACAGACAGATGAAAATACAAGTTCTAAAAATCAAGAGATAAAAATCAATTTTGAGGATTAGATACGAGAAATTTTGAGGATTGGGGATCTTCTGAACTTGGAGTGGATTAATTTAAGATATCTGAACTTTAGAGCTGGTGTTCTAACACCTTGTCCATTTAGAATTCAAAAATAAAACGCGGGGGAGCATACAACTTCTTATCTCCACATGTCACGTGCAGTTTTCCATGGTTCCAAACTGCAAGAAATAATCCATTCCTTATTTTAACAGAATTTCATGAGAGGATCCCTGATAAGGGACAGGAAAGGAAGGCATGTAGTAAGGAGAAAACAGAACTGAACTAAATACAACCTTGGCTATGATTTTAAAGGTTTCTTGAGCCATGTCTAAGCCACAGGCAAACCAAGGTGGTAGCTAAAGAGAAGGAAATGAAGTTTGGTTTTGAAAATGGTTCCGATCAATTCTCAAGTGGCATCAAGCCGGTTACTCTGAGATCAACAGAGATTCCAATGCAAAAGATCCTCTATTTCTCCCTTGATGGTTCTAACCTTCTTTGCAAATTATAGTCATAAATAAAGGTCCTCTGCTGAATGACTTGTATCTAACCTGTATACATACAATGGGCCCAGAAACTCTCAAACCCCTTAACAGACAAAAGATTTAACGCTGTATATCAAATAGTCAACAACCGTTGAAAAAGAGATCCTTAATGGTTGCTTGGCCCTTTGTAAGATTGGCAGTCTTGAGGATCAGAGTTAAAAAATGCTATCATAATAGAAGTGACTACTGAATAAGTCTGTCTAGAGGTCTCAGAAGCATCTAAAGTAGCCTGCAAAAGTACAACTACTTCTTTAATGTTCACCTGGAAGCATCCATATGAATTGCCACACTCTGCCCAAATTCAGATAAGCATACTTTGACAGAAGCACCTAACTTGAGATATGCATCCAGAGACTAACAGGACACCAGTTCATGTAGCTTGCCTGTCATAGGTGAGCTTCACAGCATTATTTTTTCTCTTTAATATTATTCTTGGAGATTCCCGGTGTTTGGATTTTTCATCACATTCTTCTGCCACCACTATGGACCTCAGGATAAAAGGGCTCATAAACATTTGTGTCCCTTCCAGAAAACTTTAAGATCTGTCAAGTTTTTTTGTATACGCATGACATACAGCCTTAGATAGTTCCAACAACTGATCTATTGTGATAAATATGGTAACCCTTTCAGCCACAGAACAAATAAGAATACATACTATTTACAGGGATTTTCCTTTCAATACCTCCAAGCTATCCAAGGTGTCTACCATACATCTTAAGTGGTTTAAAGATCCTTAGTCAGTAATGTCAATCAGGATGCCACAGTACCAAAGCTACCTTAAGACCCTTTCAAGGGTGCCATGCAACATAAGCATGTTAGATAAATCCAGACATTTCAAATAGGAATCCACAGTGTCAAGAATATTCTGGCTTGTTCTAGGTTTTCTGAAGTCCTTTGCATCAGAAGAACTGCTTTATTTTTTTTCCAAAATCCAAAAAGGAGTGAAAGCTAAGAGCTGGCATTTTCCAAGGGGTGCCTCAAGTCCAAAACGGTTGAGAACCACTGACTTAAATTAGTTGGATCTCTCTCTCATCAGGTGACAAAGGAAGTTCCCGCTGATGGAGGCCCATATGATCTTCTGTCCCTTGCTAGTTTTCTTCCTCACTGTCATGCTCCTGGTGGTACAAGACTGAGACTGCCTACAACATCTTCTAGGGGAGGAAAAGCTAATTCAAGATAATCCACAATAGATCTTTTGCTGTATACTTCTAGGAGGCCAATAAACCCAACAATTCAATGCTATAAGAGTGTAAAGGGGCTAGGACTTGTGTGTGATGTACATCCCTTATGAGATTCCCAAAGTTCTATTTGTAAGGACAACTGGATAGACAGAACACTGTGCCAGATTCAGGAGTCTCAGGGGTTGATCTCTTGATGAAAAAATCAGGTCAGTCCAATGAGATGAAGATGACTGCTCAGATCTCTTTCTTCAGGGTCTGAAGAAGCCACACACAAGTCCTCCAGTAGAAAGGGAATGAGACCGGTTTACCACACTGTGTCTCTTCTTAAAGGAGACACAGACTGATATGTAATCAGGAATTTGCCTTTTGCTATAGCAGAAAACATGCTCTTCACATGGGTACTGCAGGCAATAGTCTCATGAAAGAGAGGAGTTTAAAATTCCATGGATTTTAATTTCAGCCATAGCAGCTAGATACAAAATATGGAAGATACCCTTAAACTAAGTAAGTGGATTTTTCTGGCTAAAAGGTAAAAAAACTGTGTACTGCAACCAACATACAGAGTAGACTGATACTGCAGAGGTTCCATCTAACTGCAAGGACAATTGACCTCACTCCATCCTTTGTGCTCCCCTAAAGGATGGCGCGGAGCATCAGATCAGCAACAGTGTAAACACAGCACCAACAGACATTGGTAGCCAAAAAGATCTGATATCTTGTACATGAGCCTCAGAAATAGAATCCATATACACAATCAATCAAAGGTTCTTCAAACTAAATTAAGCCCTCAGTTACAACTTGCAATAGTTCTGCATTCTGTGGACAAATAAATGCAGTCCTAGAAGGTAGTAAGTAGTTCTTTTGATTAAATTCAATGAGGAACAGATTCTATCGCTCTCTTTTACAGTCATATTGATTTGATATGGCAAAACAGTGAGAAACTAGCATACATGATTGAATATGTAATGGGACCACAGTAGTAAGTTAATTTTACATAAGCCCTGGACAGACAGAACATTTACACGAGTACAATATAGTACCAGACCAAATACTGAAACCCTCCAGAGTAACTTCACCCAATACAAAGGAGAATTAAACCTGGAAGAACAGAGTAGAATATTACTAGTGCAAGGTACATAAATTAAGGTTTCATTTGTCCATATTTATTCTAAGACAGCAATTTGCTAAATGCAAATAGGCTACTATTCCTCTCCCATCACAGAGCAGCAAGGCACAGCAATAGCTGTGTATTACATGCAGCTGCCCTGAGAGAGCAGCACATCTGTCTATTCCTAATCACAATGTAATTTACACTGCTTTACATAAATGATGTAAATTACACAGGAGAATGAATTCCTCTGTCCAGAAACAGTCATTATTCAACCTAGTACCACAGCTATAACTTCAAATACTAAAGCAGCATCTAGTACATATATAATTTTATGATATAAAAGAAAAATCTGGTTCAAACTGTTTACATGTAAATTAAGTCGAGGTCTCATTTTCTTCTGTATCAATGAGAAATCACATTTCTCAATGAAAGTAAAATACTCCTTGAATTTTAACAATTTTTTGTTAATAATTAAAAAAAACCCCAATGAAATAAAAGTCAGACTAATCAACAAATTCAGAATGACTGATGTCACACAGATTCATAAAGAAAAGATGTATTTTTTCACTAAGGCATTAAACTTGTGCCTACCTTCCTTTCAAGTGGAGTGGTAACTGATTTCACACACAGCAGCCTCATGCAACAACAGCCCAGAATAAGAATGAACTCATTGGTTCATCTTTTTAATGTAGGTGCACATGAATAAGGACACTTGGAAACTGACACTTTCAGAATGACCTGCTCTAACTTATGAAAGGAAAGAAATGGTTTAATTTTAACTCTTGCTTGCTCACTAGCTAAATTTGATTAGATAATCTGCTTGATAATATTCAAGAAGAAAGTATCCACATTACTCAAGTCTACCTGGAAAATGTGGCGGAACCTGTCTAGTGCCTCACTGTTCTTATAGCAAAAGCAAGCTATAAACAGGGTGTGAATTAAGGGTAACTTGGGGGGGCTGAGCCGCCCCCACCCCCCATAAAGATGAAAGCCCCCTGTGGGATTTGAAAATCGTAAGGGGGGGGGGGGGGGGGAAGGGTCTCCAATTGGACCGCTCCTTCAAGAGTCAAAGTGTATTTCGAACTCTGGCTATAACCCTCAAATCTTCACCAGGATCAGTCACCAAAATCCAAATGAAAGCTAAACATTGTCATTGTCAAGTTGAATAACGAAAGTGGAAGTACAGTAAGAGACTGGTCACTAAAGATTGCTTCCTCAAAGCGTGAAACTCTGTGAACATCTGGTTTTTTTGTTCGTCTTTTTTTAAGTACCACAGTTCTGAAGACAATCCCTGTGGTTGGGGTATCAGGTCTATTCCTCACAGGCAAACTCCAACCAAAGATTGGTTTTCCATCCACTGCAGAAGAGCAACATACTAACCAAGTGGCTTAACAATAACAACACTAGTTCTTTACCCCCTACTCCTGGAGAACTGCCAGTGAATAATACCAAACCTTTAACTCAGTTTTACTTGCGCCCATGAGAGTCAAGGGACAGAGCAGCAAAAAGGACCCCCCCAAAAAAAAGAAAAAAAGAAAAGAAAAGTGTTCACCAAAAACATGAACCAGCAACCCCAAATTTAAATCTGTTCGAAGCAACAGCTGAATACAACCTTTAAACCCAATGGGATCCCCACAGGCCTGGTCCCCGACATCATAAGCTTCAGAACTGTACTTTAATACTCAGGAGCAAGACTCAGCCGGGATGGTACAGAAACCTCCGTGCCCGGTCTTTACTCCTAAAGTCGCAAATGAAGCCAGGGACATGCCGCGCTTCATAACAGCAGCACCTGGGGCTTTCAGTACTGTGCCTGACCCTACAACCTGCCAAATCTGCGGATCGAGGGGCTGCTTCCCTGAGGGCTACAGCACCACTGCTCACGTGAGCCCTGGGGGCAGAAGGCAGGGATTGAGGAGCCTCACCAAAAGCAGCAGGAGGGGAAGCTAAGGGCGACCCTCAGGCGGCTCATCCCGAAAGCGCGGCCCACCCCCTCCGAAGGGGGCTGCACCCGAGGGGGGCCCCCAGCCGGTGCCACCAGGCCCCCGAGAGCAGCCCCCGGGGCCGCACTCACCGCTGAGCGCCGAGGCCTGCAGCGTGGCCCCCGAAGTGCCGTCGATGACTTTGATGGCGCCGCGGGCGGTCACGGCCAGGATGGCGTTGAGCGCCGGGTGGTAGCACAGGCTGCGCAGCCCGTCGGCGTCGCA
>NW_005841901.1:3579671-3587375 GCF_000455745.1 Alligator sinensis | reverse complement strand
CCGCCGCCATCTTCCCGGCCGCCGCCGCCGCCCAGGACAAGAGACCCCGAGGGAGCCGCTCAGTAACAGTCCCGCGAGCCGCCGCCGCCGCCAGCCACCATCCGGGTCCGGGGAAAGGGGGAAAGGGAGAGCGCCGGCGTGCGCCGGAAGTGACGCAATCGCGCCGGAGACGGAACTGACAGCGCGTGGCGCAGGGGGGAGCACAAGAGGTGGGGAACTACGAGCCGGGGCTTGGGAGGGCGCCCGGAGCCCTGCCCCTGGTCACGTGTGCTGCGCCGGGGGTGGGGCCGTGCAAGGCAGCTCAGCTGAGCGGCGCCGGCCCCTGCTTCCCCGCCACTTGCGCGTGGGGGATCCGGGCACGTGACCCCGGGCTTCTGCGGGCAGGCCGGACCCGCTCTGGGCAGAAGCTGCATCCGCGGCCCACATCCACCCCTTTGCTTGTGCCCTGGGAAGTAGGGAGCAGCAGGTTGGGAGGGGCAGTAGCGGAGAAAACCACGATTCCTGCTAGTAGGGGATCTCGGGGCACTAGCAGGCCTGGAGGAAAGGGTTGCCAGCCCTCCGGGGTTGCCCTGGAGTCTGCAGGAATGAGACACAAGTTTCCAGGAGACGGCTGGCAGTCCCGCGGGAGATTGATGATAGGGCATTCATTAAAATAAATATTACATGTTGAATCCAATTTGTATAGTAGTCCAGTGGGTTTTTAAAATGCAAGGGTCGTGTGCATTTGCCTCCTGACCTAGTGACTCATGAATGGCATTGTCATGTGATGAAACCTCCCAGAATAGATTCGGAGTTGGCAGCCCTACTGGAGCGGCTGTGGGTCAGGAGCGAGGGGCACTGCGGGGGCTGCAAGTTGGGAGTGAGGGGCACCGGCAGGGCTGCAGGTCATGAGCAGAGACGACCCTAGCAGGGTGCAGGGCCCGGATGCAAAGAAGCTGGCTAGGGTGGGCGGGCACAGGCAGCATAGTCACCAGCACTAGGCGGACGCTGCAGGAGGGGCCACAGCTGCTCTGCCCAGCTCCACAGGAACCCCCAAAGCACAGGGCCGGGGGTGAGTGCCCTGATTCGCACCCCCGGCCTCCCCCCAGGGATGACCCTGGTCAAGTGAGGGGGACTGGCAGGGCTGGGGGGGGTGCTGTGGCTTGGGAGTGAGGGGTAAGAGTATGGACAGGGGCAGTGCACCTGCCTATAAGGGCTGCTCAGGGCCACAAAGCAGCAGGTAAGCAGGGGACAGCCACAGCTGGACCCACATCCTAGGGAGTGAAGGGGGAACTCTGATTTTGCATGATAAAAAATTAACAAAATCAAACCCCAAAAATATATAGGCATTTAGAATTTGTTTTATTACAATTATTGAGGTACTTGCAGGGTTCCAAATTGCTTTAAAATTGTAAATATAGCAATAAAACATTGTGTTCAACCAATACCCGTATGTGTAGTAGCATTTCATTTTAATCATGGAAAAACATGGATTTGGGGTTTTTCTACTCAGAGGATTTGCGATTTTTATCCATCAGAAAACCACAATCCCTGCTAATAAGGGGACCTCGAAAGAACAGTGATCATAGGACACATCTATGCATTCATTAATGTGCTGTAATTATGGCACACTTAGTACCTGTAATTACAGGTACTAAGTGTGCTGTAATCAGTGCTACCACACAGTAGCACTGGCACATGCTTTTTATAACACTAATGCGCAGCAGAATTAGTCTACTGCACCTTTAGCATTTCATGTAGATGTGCCCACAGGCCAGGACTTAGTATCCCTGCTCTCTCCCAAATTGTATTTCATTTCTGTTGACCCAGAGCTGCCTTATCTCAGAGGAATGGGTGGGAATAGAGAAAGCTGAACCTGAGCTGTACAAACTTCCTCCAACACCCAGGCGGAGGGGTGGGAATCTGGAAGCGGTCTCAAATCAAGGTCGGAGTCTGAGTAAGCTTGTGTATTCTCTGCTGTGTGTAGCTGCTCTTGTTAATATTGCCTGAGAATCTCCCTGCACACGGTTTAGCTTCTCTTGTACTTCTCCAGATAAAGTAAGAGTTTCCAGCTATCCTGGGTACAACAGGTATCATACCCGGTGCAGGGAGATGCAGGAATAGAGGTGGCGCAGTCAAGTGCTTGGAGCTTTTAAAGTAAATGCTTCCTTCCTTAGGACACACAGATCCCACTAGCACATTGAAGGACTTGCACCCCACCACTGCAACAGGCTAAAACTGATAATCTGGATCTCTCCACAATTACCCAGTAGCTAATTATTCAGGCATAAGGAACCATGATCCTAGCTAGCAAACTCAACTTGACATATCCAATGTACAGATATAGGTAGACTGTTTCTAGCTGGAAAAGAAGAAAGTTGAATAAGTATATTGGCCTCCTAGAAGTATGCAAAGAGGAGACCTTCTACTGTGAATCATGTAGGCTTCTTCCACCCCGAGATGCTGTAGGCCTATTCAAAAGGTGAAGTTGAGACAACCTGAGCCTGCACAATGGCAACGAAGAAAACCAGCAAGGGACAGATCAGATGATCTTTCACCAGCAGGATCTCTCATCCTCATCTGACGAGAGTTGTCGTTTCACTTCTTATGCAGCTGGCTAGTTTAGGTGAATGGTTCTCAACCTTTTTAGACTTGAGGTATCCCTTGGAAAATGCCAGCTCTTAGTTTTCGCTCCATTCAACTTTCTTCTTTTCCAGCTCCTGGAAGCCATCAACCAATTGACTCAGAGCAGTTAATGAATAAGACCTCTAACATTTTAAATAATCAAAAGTGATTGATAAAGTTGACTTTCCCCCAAGACTGTGTGGTATTTTAAAGGGGGTGTTTGTTCTCTGGCTTCAGCTTGAACACTTACTTTCAAGATTAGATTTACTCATTTAAGCTGCATAATTCTGCACTAAAAAAAAAAAAAAAAAAAAAAAAAAAAAAAAAAAAAAAAATCAATGCTGAGGTCTTCTAAAGGTCTGAACCGTTATCTCTACTCTTAAGATATGCCCTAGCCTACTGTGGACTCTAGCGGCCTTTTTGTAAGACTATATAAGCATCAGGATGAAAAAAGTGCTTACCTGATGCTAGAGATAAAAGCTGAATACCCGTATGCTCAAAGCAAAGCATGCTTCTACAAACCCTATATTTTTTTAATATTAGAGAGTATAAAATACTGAGCTACTGAAGCCCTGACAGCACCTCTCCAGTCAACTATTTTTAACCAGATTCTCCCTTAATTTTTTCAAGCTGAATCCATTTCCAGCTGCAGTGCCCGTCTATTATGGGTCCAGGGATGGTGGTGGACTTTTGATAAATGTTTAAAAAACACACCATCAGCTCCTTAGAATGCCCTGCTACCGCAGGATAAACGTGTATAACAGGATTTGTTTTGCAGTAAGATTCAATCAAAGGCAGTACCTACTTCTCTTCTTGAATCAAGATTAGAATTCCGCTTTAAACAGATGATATTTATGTAGAACAGGCAGAAGCACAAGGATAAAAATGGATGCAGGTCTGTGAAAAGCAGCTTTTTGGCATTCTCTCATTATTTCAGGGGAATATGAGACTCATAAATGTAGTAATAAAGAAAAAAGTATTCTGTGCAAAAGTCAAACTACACTATCCTCACCAAGTCGTCACATGTGGCTAAAATAAATCTTAAAGCTAGTGTTTCCCTCCAACAACTATAGAAGGGAAAGAAAGGGAAAAGGCCTCTGTATACACCTGTTCTCTATGCAAAAGCTTATCAGAAAAAGATGCCTCTTTTTCCGTATATGCCTATACGTTATCCACATCATTTTTTAACATTTGCCTAATTGTCAAGATGTCTGCTTTATACTTTCAAGTATGACAAACATGTATACACTTCATAATCCTAAATATTTATTTACAATTCTAGAATATGAAACTTATTACATGTATAGGAATGTAAATGTATGTGTTCTGACTCAGTGAATATAAATAAAGCTTTTTACATTACGTAAACAAGTTTAATTCAAAATCTTTATAAAATACATCTTACGCTGTATTTACATACATACCTGATCTAAAAATACGAGTTATAACAAACTATTGGGCGCCATTTGAGAAGTGTTTAAGTACAGATTCCTTGCATAATATATGCAAAATGTGAAAGTAAACATTTTTTTAGGTAAAAGGTGCAAATCTGCAATTGTGTATAAAATATTTACTATGTCTAATGCATATATATCTACATTACATATTGTATATACAGATACTATGTTTGCAGAAAGGAATAGTTAAAACAGCAACTAGAAGATAATAGCATAAAACAAAATACTTAGAGAAATGTTAAGCCGACATGAAAAGGAACCGGGTATGTAAATAACACAATGATCACCAACTCCTAAGCATGCTAACTCCTAGTGTTTTATGTATTTAATTGTAATTATTCACAAATATCTTGATTACTTAAAAGTTTAAAGTTGTAATTGGATCTCCCTATTAAAGATGAAAATATAGCCCTAAAATTGTAAAGATAAAAGACCACATCAATCAAACATGGTTCTGGATAAAGTCAAAATACAGTTGTGCTGCTAGTGCACATATACCACTTTAACAGGGCACAAATACTCTCAAAACCACTGGGAATATGAACTGCATTTACTATAAAAGATTGTGAAATAAAGTAGCTAGAAAATACATCAGTAGATGTCTATACGGCTTCAATAAGCTGCAGTTACTTTTAGAACACCTATTTGTTGAACTACAAAATTTTTTATTTCCAATTCTGCCAACAATTACATTAAAACATAGTTTAAAAGTTATTGTACTACAATTATCCTACTTTTTAAGTGTATTGTGAGACCTATCCTAGCAAAGTTAGGATTTGCTATCATAGCATTTGTCCAGTACTACCCTGAAATAATTTAGTCTAGTCTCCAGGATCCTAAGCAGTGACTTAATTAGTTTCCCTTGACTGAGAGTTTTTAAAGTTCAAATTTTTAATCAATAATTCCATTATCAAGTAGGAAATTATATCATTTAATAAAGTTCCAAGTTATGCAGACAGACATAACTGTCTAATATATGCAGAACAAACTCACATACAAAAGCTTGTATAGTGTGGGAGCTAAGAGCCCTTCATATTACCTAGCACTTGATATTTTTGCATGTAATACATCAGAATGAAGATGCCTGAAGTTACCTCTTTTTTAAAAAGGGTTCCCAAAAAGATGTTTTTGCAACTTAGACACAACTTACCAATATCTGCAAGGGTTAGATACTAAAGATTACAAACAACTTTGCTTCGAGAAAGCTGGCATCATGCGAAGTTAGCTTCAACAGACTTGCTATTTGTGAAGACTCATTTTACATGAATACTGTCAACAAGGACAACTATAGAAACCATTTATACAACATACACAGGTAAATATTTAATAAGTCATAATGTTATTACATAATCTTTTGATAATCAAAATGTGTTACTTATTATGACTGTGATTCTGCCTCATCTACTCAGAGGCAGAATCAGGCCTTAAAAAAAAAACAAACAAAAAAAAAATCAACAACTAAACATTTTACTTTATACATGATTGGTATATTTGGTGGGGGGAAAGACCTGTTAAACAATGTGCTTCTGAAAGCAAAACAGAACAAGGCTTTATAAAACAAGGTAAAGGATGCATCCTGTTTATTTTGTCATTGCAAAACATTTCTCAAGATCACAAAAATTTGAAAGATCATCTTCCTTCTCCCATATTACTACTCCAATGCTTCAGTTGACAAAGTTGTTTCTGTGTGACTTAAATTCTCATTGTTAAGTATAAAATAAAGTGTACTGATTCTGCAAATAAGCAATTTAATGAGTTGGTGTCACACTATACTACTTGCTCCTTCTCAAATAGTTGAGTGTTCAAGTGTTTAAACCCAGTGTACACCCTCAACCAAGGAGTACCGATGATGTGCACAAGGAGTAGATACAAAATATGTATTATGTACAGTTTTTTTAAAAAAATTAGAATTTATAAAACTCAATAGCCAAATCAAAGATATGAGGCACTAAATTAAAATAATATTTGAATATCTCAATTTATACAGACTGTTTTGTGAACAATTAGGACTGGTTCATAAATAGATATCTACAGAATTTGCTGTGCCAAAAAAATCCAGCTGTATTTAACCAAAAAGAAAAATTGCACTTTGAGACTAATATTTTTTCACACCCTTTCAATATAACATGGTCATCTGGTATTTTTGGCACAGGTGTCAAGATGTATTTTTGCTACACAATTTTATAAAACACAAGATTCTTATATTTTGTTCATTAAAATCTGGAGAGTCTTAAACAAACCTAAAACTTTGATACAAATCTATATAGCTACAGTTGCTGAATTAAATAATATACACACATGGTTTAGATCTCAAAACCTCCTGACAACTGGATAGAGCACAGCTGCTTGTTATTTTCTGCAACCATTTTAATCTTATGCCTTACCAGTCTGCATGTGTATGAAGTATTATTTCTGACTACATCCAACACTATATCACACCCCAGTATATAAGGACAAGAAATAGATATACAACAAAAAAATTGGGTAAATCAGAAGGGGTTTCTTGGTCTTAAATTCTTCTCCAACCAGCAATGAAGCAGCACTGTATGCAGCCCAAAAGACTCCGAACAGCTTAAAAAGAAAAAAGACACGTATAAAATTAACTGATAACACAAAGTACTTTCCTTAAACCTCATTAAGAAAAAAAAAAAGCCTAATTTCTGATGTAAGGCTTATATTGTCATTTCCTTAGAAAGAGATGCAATAAGCTGGTTTCCAAATCTGTCTCCTATATCCCTGCTGCACCCAAGACTGCTATTAAGAAATGAGATCCACCTATTTCTTCGTTACAATGCAAAGCATGCACTTAGGACTTGTCCAAACCATCTACGCTGCCTAATTACTGGGTTTAGGAGCGAGTGGGCTTGCTCGTTTCCTAGCCCCACCTCTATTACAAGAGCTCACAGCTAAGAACACTAGCACATTTAAGAAGCCTCTACCAGGGTCTCCTCTACTGACCCATCTGATTTCATACATGAAGCTATTCCAAGAAACTATTTGCAATAGCTATTCTGATTTCAAAAGTAACTTAATTAGCCATTATAGAGAGGCAGTTTTTAACAAAATATTTTTGCATAGGCCACAATGACTTTGCACAAGTCCAGCTGGGATTTTCACAAGTTATGAAGTCCAACTCTTAAAACTTTTGTTCATTACCAAGTCTTCCGTAAATACCGGAAGCAACACGTTTTCTAGAACAGGGGTGTCCAACCTTTTTGCATGTGGGGCCAGATCATGAACTCTTTATCACCCAGTGGGCCAGCGAGCCATATTCAAACACCCTCTGTCCTGGACCAAAGAGACCCTGCCTGTGTAGCCCTACTGCACCTACTTGTTATAAAACTTTTGTTCATTACCAAGTCTTCCGTAAATACCGGAAGCAACACGTTTTCTAGAACAGGGGTGTCCAACCTTTTTGCATGTGGGGCCAGATCATGAACTCTTTATCACCCAGTGGGCCAGCGAGCCATATTCAAACACCCTCTGTCCTGGACCAAAGAGACCCTGCCTGTGTAGCCCTACTGCACCTACTTGTTATTGCAAGGTTCATGGTAGCTGCTGGTGGGCAGGGGCAGGAGGGACCTATTGTGCATCCAGCCAGCTACTGCCCCAGAGACTGAAGGGGAGAAATAAATAGCTCCAC
>NW_005841901.1:3578932-3579577 GCF_000455745.1 Alligator sinensis | reverse complement strand
CCTGCCTGCCTGCCAGCACGGCCCTGCTCACCGTGGTGCCCGGCCACTCGGGCACGTAGCCCTGGTGGCCTCAACGCTGTGGGCCCAGAGCACGGGGTCCAGCAGAAACCAGCTCCCACTGTCTCGCCCCGTGGAGGTCAAGCCAGGACCCCCCCTGCCGAGGCCCCCCCCGTGCTGGCTTCCCATGTGCTGCTGGGAATGGGAGGAGGCCGGCCAGGTCAGCATCAGTCAGCAGAAGCGGCAGCAGAGCTGTGTGCTGCTTGGGACTGACCAGTGCAGGCAGGGGGAAGATGCAGCTGAGCCCGTGCCGCTCCAGCCAGGCTCGTCCCGTCGTGAGCAGCACACATCACCGCCGCCGCTTCTGCTGGCCAGTGCAGACCCAGCCGGGCTCCTCCCATCCCCAGCAGCACGCGAGAAGCCAGCTTTAGCTGCTTGCCACTTTTCCTGGCCAGTGCTGACCCTGCCGGGTCCGTCCCATCCAGAGCAGCATGCAGCTGAAGCCAGCTTCCCACGTGCTGCTGGGGACGGGAGGACCCCGACCGGGTCTGCACCGGCCAGCAGAAGCGGTGGCGGAGCCATGCACTGCTCAGGACGGGACAAGCCCAGCCGGAGCGGCCGGGGGGGGGGGGGGCGGGGCGGACGGCG
>NW_005841901.1:3563953-3578859 GCF_000455745.1 Alligator sinensis | reverse complement strand
GGACAGACCCGCCCAGGTTGGCACCAGCCAAAGGCGGCAGCGGAGCCGTGTGCCGCTTGGGACTGACTGGCGCAGGTAGGGGGAAAGTGCAGCTGAGCCCCTGCTGCTCCGGCTGGGCTCATCTTGTCTCTAGAGGCACATTGCTACTCCTCTTCCCACACGCGCCACGTCGGCAACGTCAAGCTGACGCAGTGCGCGTGGGAAACTTGTCCCTTCCCCAGCCCTTCAGCAGCCATTAGGAAGCTGCTGAGGGGCTGGGGGGGGGGCAAGGGGTGGGACTGAAAGTAAACAGCGTTTACTTTCGTTTCCCGTCACAGCACCGTGGGCCTCAGAAAATGCCTTGGCAGGCCGCATGTTGGACAAGCCTGTTCTAGAACAACAACAACAAAAAACCCACCTCAGCAAAAATCCCTTCAAAATCGTATACAGGACACTTTAAATACACAGAAAAAGGTAAAGGTTGTTAGGCTGCTAGATCTGACAAAGAAACCCAAACTTGTGGGGATCAATAGTGGGACTACAGTTCTCTACACCTCTGACTTAATGTAGCTAGGTCTGTAGACATAAGCATACAACCTCAATTATTCCAGATGTGAAAGAGTACAGTAAAAGTTCCATTAATCGGCACCTTACAAGCCGGCATACTCTGTTAACTGGTATGCTGGCTTGCAAGGCAAAGTGAAACCGGAAGTGCCCACCGTGGCACTTCCGGTTTCGTCGAGCACCCACGGTCCGGGGCAAAGCAGCCTGCGCTGCCAAGCCCCCACGGCCTGGGGGCATGACTGGCTGTGCAGGGCCCACCTCTCTGTCCCACGGGGCCCGCAGGAGGGTCAGTGATGCCCCAGACACAGCAGGAGAAGCGGCAGCCCGAACAGGCAAGGACGCCTGTTCAGGCTGCTCAATTAACCAGCATATTTTGTTATTCAGCATTCCCCATTCACAGGGGATGCCGGATAACAGAGCTTTTACTGTACTAAGTTTGCATACTTGTGAACACTAAACTGGGGACCTGTAAAGGGAGAGTCAAGGAAAACTCAGAAGTTAGTGACTAGAGTTCAGTAAAATAGTCTGAGCTCTAAATGACACCACTGACAAAATTATTTGAGGTGTGTCACTTGGAGCTACCAGAGATTTCTTTTGCTAGTTGTAGCTAAAAAAAGAAAGAAAGAAAAAAAAAGTATAGCTAGAAGAAATGAGATTAGCACACTTATCCATAGAGCTTTGGAATCAAACCAAAAGCATCCCACATGGCTGAATTATCTTAGATCTAAGGAGAAGATCCTGCAAGATATGCACGGGTAACCCAAGAATGAGAATTATGCAGAGTTCCAATGCAAAGCTATAAAGCACTTGTGCTTAGGTAATCTAGGAGTCGCACACAGCTTTGAGCCCCCTCAGGGAACTTCTCTCATGATACTGCACTTCACAGGATTATGTCTACATGGCACAATACAATGCCACACAGAGATACTCTGAGCTAACTGGGAACATGCTACCTTAAATACCAGCATATGCACACTGCAGAAGCATAGGATGCAGAGACACCCAAGCTAGCTCTAGAACAAGAGCAGGAGAACCATATTGGCACAGTGCAGCAACTGGACTAAGACTTGCTTCTCAGCAGACCAAGTTAGCCTGGGTACAGCACCATGCTAACATGCTACAGTGCCTCTGGTTTGGGAGCTAGCACATGCAGAGCTAGCTCATAATTCTGCACAGTTCTGCCTTGTGATGTCTATCTTATCAGTTCTCTACTACCAAAAAGTCATGGTGAGTTTCTTTGCTTAAGTTACTTTTGCTCTCTGTGCCTTGGTTTCCCCATCTGTAAACTTGCCTTCTTCGTCAAGGGCTTAGAGATCCATGTATTACAACAGGGAGGTCTCAGAATGACCACTGATGTTGCTATTCACATTGCACTAACTAAGCACAAAATTCTGAATGTTGGGGTAAGGGGCAGAGACAACCTTAACCCAATTTCAGGATTGTTCATTTTGAGACTTATTCATGCTTTCCCACGTAAACGCTATTTCTGTACTAGTACTCACTGAATTTTTTAAAAGATGTAAAGGTGATAGTAATAGCCCTAAAACAGTGGGCAGCAACAGCAGCATGTCATCTCTACCCAGCTGCGGTGCAAGGCAGGCCAATGCTTCCAACCCACCTGCTGCTGCTACTTCTCCATGCCCAGCATGGGCAAATGCCTCCCTCCAGTCAGCCAGGGCAGGCAATATGCCCCCTCCTTCCAACCATGTGGCATGGGCAACCAAGGGGGTCTTCACCTTGGCTAGTTTGCAGGGAGAAGTGGTGGCTACAGTGGCTGGGTTGGAATCTCCACAGGTTGATTTCAATGGCTTCATGGGACATATGTTGCCAACCTCTGCCATAGAACAGGGGTGGTCAACCTGCAATATACACATGCCACAAGTAGCATTGGCAGCCTCTGTGCCTGGCACAGAGCAGATCAGGGAGAGGGCAAGCAGCACATTATCAGACAGGACAGAAAGCAGAGCCACAGATGGGGCAAGAACACAGGAAAGGAAGCAAAAAAGCAGAGCAGCAGGAAGAAAAATGGGACAGGAAGCAGAACAGGCAGGGAAAGGGAACTGGAGTGGCACTTGGGGAGAGTGCAGGGCCAAGGTGAAGACCCCCTTGGTTGCCCATGCCACATGGTTAGAAGGATTTGTGAGACACCTGCCAAAAAGGATGGCCCCCACTGCCCTAAAAAAAATATTGGAAAAATAAAAGCTTAAGGTGCCTCACTAATAATCTACAAGGGTTTGTTTGTTTTTTTTAATAGCAAAAAGAACCATGTAGCCCAAATTCAGTATTCAATGGATAAAACTCTTCCCCCAGAATCTGTCAGCATGACAAACAAGTGACTGCTGGTCAGAGAAGTCACAAGACTTTGTGCAGTTCTCTAGATGTATTGACAAGTTACTATAATTTACTAGTCTGTTCATAAAATATTATTTTGAAGCATATTAGCATGGGAGCTATTAAAACTAAGGTTTTTCTCTATAAAAAATACTGAACTTACTTTTATTAGTGTAGATACAACCTCAAACGATCCAACAACCAGAAGGACAGGTGCTATTACAATGAGTGGAAGTAGAGAATATCCTATCACACCAAGAACTTGGCCATATGCAACCTGGAAATTTCAGGACAGTTACTACACAATATGGACAAGGTTTGTTTTTCATCTAACTCAAACTTTTATCAACAAAGGAACATCATTACATTTTTTATGACCAAGCTGGCAGCTATACCAGTTAGCTTGTGTGCTGTTTCAATTAAATGTGTTAGAAGGAATGTATTTGAGTGCAAAACAAATGGTTTTGTGCATTGTATGTAGCCCAGGTTTTACAAACAGAATATTATAGGGATTCACTTGTTAGTTCAGGTACTTAACCTAAACGTTACCTAATTTTCTCACTTAAAATGACATTTTAGCACTTACAAGAGAAGGACATGGATGTAAAAGACAAACTACTAGAAAAACAAGTTAGTAGCAGTGTATTCTTTCATGCTCCACCCACAAAATAATCTTTGCACACAGGAGACATCAAAGTGCAGTGTCCCCCAGTTGTTTGTACAATGTCCAAAATCCATACTTAGAGCTTTACTGGACTCATCACACCTGGCTTTTTGTTAGTACAGTTTGAAAATGCTCAGGTGCTCTGCTAATCTCCTTTGGTTTAGCTTAAGAAATGTTGGCATCTCCTACAAAACAGCAGCTACTTGTGGCAGTAGATCATCCATAGAAAACTGTATGACCTGTAGCTGTAGTCTTCCCTTTCCTCCCATATAAAGAATTAAATAATTAACAGTACATATATTTAAATCACTAGCATCTGTATTAACAACTTAAGTTTATACCATGGTTGTGAACCTCACTTGGACCTTAGACTAGATCCAGACCTTACAGCTCCTTGCAGGCCACATCCAGCCTGGGCCACCACAGCAAGAGTGGGGCAAGCAGCTGTGGGCCATTCAGCCACAGCAGATGCACACAAGGGGCAGTAGGCTAGGTGGTCACAGCAACCAAAGACTGTACTGGCAAAGGCTTGCTTGTAACTTTTAGTGCTGAAGTCCATGTAATCTGGCAGGCTAGACAGAGCAAGACCGCAGGCCAGATGTGGCCTGCAGGCCATATATTTGACGCCCCCGATTTAAGTGACTGGAGCAGTTCACATATTTTAAGCATTTTTTATGTTTTCTTTGCAATAAAAAAAAGAAAGAAGCTGATTTTTTGGGTTAAGCTAAAGTTCTCTCAAGAACAGGACAGTTTCAAAAGGCATACTGTTATGTTGTACCTCAACAGAACAGCTCAATCCAAGTCTTTGATCCATTTCATGTCCTTTTGAATTTATTTGTCTGGTGGCTCAGAATTAAGGTTTTTTACCTGTGAACACTGTCAGTAATTGAAATATAAACTCCCAGAGGAATACATTTATGTAAATTATGATGTCTAGTTGCACCCAATCCTTATAATACCTAGACACTTTACCAGTTGAGGTGTATAAATGCATTTCACAATAACGTGCAATTACACAGCTATTGCAGTATAGTTAAAAAATATTTGGAAATAGGTACAGTATAAATAAAATGGCCACACTGCAAAACAGCAGTTACCATTTAAACAGGAGCTACTCACTTATTATAATTAGCTGGCAGCTAGATTATTTTCTTTTTCCACTGAGAAGCTGAAGCTACTGATTTAGGTTTTAGTTGGTAGTAAATATGCACTGATACATTGGTCCAATATCAGATCAGCACCAATACAAAGGAAATTGACTGCATCAGAAATTGGCTTTTTTTGCCTAATGTGGCTGACAATGTGGCCAATAATGCCCCATGCATACACGCAGCCACAGCACGTAAGTGACAAGGAGCACAGCCCGGCAGCTTGGAGAGAACACCTTATAAATAGGGTGACCATACATCCCAGTTTGGCTAGGACAGTCCTAGATGCCCTACGCTGATCCCAGCTGGTTGGTCAGAAGTCCTACGTCAGAGTCTGGTGGGGAAATGGAGCAGCATAGTGAGCCAGGCAGGCAGCCACTGCTACTCCTGTGCAGTGGCCAAATATATGGTCATCCTACCTAACATACCATATCCAAGGTCCAAGAGACTTTAGTGAGCCCGAGCTCACTTCTCATCAGATGCATCTCATCTTTTCCTGGGCTAGGATCAACAATCATCCAATTGTCAGTTCCAGCCCCAAGAATGCACTAGGGCTGGTTCAAGATCCTGGTGCAGTCCGAAGGTCGGAACCACCAGTAAGCTGATTTTTGGTCTACCGTGGGGCTAGTTCAAGACACCAGTGCAGTTCCAGGGCTGGCATAATCAGCTGATTGTCAGTCCCAGCCCTGGGACTGCACCTAAACCATTCTACACCCTGGTGCAGTCCTGGGGCCAGGACCACACTGGCTTTGGTCACCCTATCACGTGTTCAATTTAAGGTACAATTGAGTTCAGCCATAAAAATGTTCCACATCTTTTGTAGAGTATTTTTTGTGGCTGTTTTCCCATCGTGTCACATCATTCACTCCTTGAATGTGTGGCAAGGTTTCTACTTATGGTGTGATTAGTAGGGTAATCCTGTTTTAACTCTAACATCTACCAGGGGCCTTAAAAGGAGCATCTTTTGACTGGCTGTCAATTTCTATTGTGCAATAATTACTCTTCACGTGTAGCATGTCTAAATGTACTGTGCTATTTCCTGGTTAAGTGCACAACGAACGTAACGTGTCAGGGGCCTAAGGCAATGATTTGGACTGATAGTTAGGAATTCAAAGTCTGTTCATTCATTGCTAGCTAGCTCCATTTGCGACTTTTTTTTTTTTTTACTGGTTCTAAAAATGTACTTAGAAACCCAATTAACAGACATTGCATACGATCTATAGCACAATAAATGGGAGGTTATGACTTACACAACGAGTAGGTCTCTATCCTAAGTCAGGCACCCCAAAACCCTAAAAATGCAGCTAAGAAATTTTACATATCACTCACTTTCATATACAACTACTTACTTCTCCTCCAAGAACCCTGGCCAATAAAAAAATTGTCAAGGATCCAAATATCCAAATAGTTATAATCCAAGAAACCACCTTAGGAGAAAAAGAACAAATAAGGCTTATTTCCACAACAGTGTAATAATTGGTTTGGTTTGGTAAGCAAATCTAAACAGCAGCAAACATTATACTACTTAGTATTACAGCAAATCCAGGAATCAAATTCACAGTATATTTTATCATTTAGAGAATAACTTTTTTGCACAAGTTTATGGTGTTTGAGTACTCAGAACACAAGAAAACAGTAAAACCAGTATTTCACAGGGAATATGGTTTTGTATCACAACAGGAAGATGTTAGTAAAACTATGTAACCAATTAGTTAAACAAGCTTTAGTCAGTGCATCTCAAGTCCACTCATGAAGAAATTTAATCAAGTTTCAGATTTTACAGCATGGAAAATATACTGTTTTCACTCTACTTTGAATCATAAAAGGAAACCAGTTTGCCTTTATCCTCAAGAAAAAGCATGTTTAGGCTTTACCACAGGGTTGGCTTAAATCAGGATAGTCCAACAGGAGGCTCGCAGGCTTGTGAGGGGTGAATTTACAACCCCCACAGTTCCTAACCAGCCCACCACCGGCTCCATTGCTCCAAGGGTAGCAGCAGCCGGGTCTCCAGGCTCCTCTTCCCTTCTTTGGCTTCTGCCTCCTGCCCCCACCACAAGGCACGGGGTGCCAGGGGAGCCCACAGGCAGGGATTTGAGGGTCTGGGTACCCAGGTGGCCCAAGGTGCTCATGGCTTATATTGGTGTGGCCTGTGTTACACTCAGCCCCCAGCCACTTTGGAGTTGGACAGCCATAGCTTAAAATCAGGAGAAAAAAAAAAAAACCCATGGAAATTGAGTTCTACCCCTCTCTCTTCTTAGGCGAAGACAGTACTCTCTAATCCCTAATGGTAATGTGTTATACACAAGCCAACAAAAACAAAAATCAAAAAACGATTTAAATTAAAACTCCTAATTCTAATTCCAATTTGATAGTTTCTATCTTAGAAACTGGTCATTGCATCCTGGCCTAAATCCTACAACCAATGTCTGTTCTTCCCATGTTTTTTCTGCTCCTCAGTGCTTAGACTGAATATGAAACCTTAAATCAACAAATTTAAGGTCACCAGTCCATAATTAAGTTTAAAATGGAGATGAGATTCTTCTGGAATGCAGCAAATGGGAGGAGGAAAAAAGATGGAAACTTTACTCCCGTAGTACAATGGCTGCATTCCATGATACTTAATTTTATGCTAGAAACCTTAATTTTATGCTAGAAACCTTAACTGGGTACCAATGTATGGTTTTATATTCAGTGTCAGAATCATAAGGAGGGTAAAGAATCACTGCGGGTTTCATCTCTGCAGTCAAAATTATGTAGTTTTTTGTGTAAAGGTACAATAAAATCCTCTTTTCTCTTTGCAGCCGTGTCTCATGTCCAAAAGAACAACACAGATTAATACATTAACATTTGTGAGCTATACTTAATAGAAGTAGCGCACTGTCAAATGGCTTTCGGTCAGCCATTAGTGCAAAACTTAGAGAAGTTGAAAAGTAATTCCATTTGGGCTCATGCCTCCACATCTGCTATATTCAGCAATAATATAGGAGCAGTGCCAAAATCATCCCCAATCCCCAGGGAGTCTGCACCCCAGCAGCAAGAGCTTTCCCACAGTGTTTCTCTTGCAAAAACAGCCAGTGCACAGTGCTGCTGCTATAAAAGCAAGAGCTGGGGTATGCAGAGCCCTCCAGCAGCCACCAGGGACTATTCTGCATAAGACTCCTGCACCCAGTTCCCCCGCCCTCAAAACCCATGCAGGCACCCCCTTTTCCCCAACTCTCAGAACCACATGTCCCACCCCCAGCCCCAATCTTCCCTACAGGATTTGCCCATGGTGTAAACCCTTTTTGTTATACCAGTTTGCTGTAAAAAAGCATGTCCTGATATGCCTCATTGCTGAATAAAGACCTAGTTAAAGGCATTTACTCTTTACTATAATTGTGTTTCACAGAAACCCACTTAGGTCAAAAGCTGGGTAAATGCTATTAAGGAGAGACGTAGGCTCATACAAGCAACTCCCGCTTAGCGCTCTTAATTGGTTCCTGAAAAAACAAGCGTTAAGCGAAATGAGCATTAAGCAAAATCAAAAGTATCTGACGATCCAAGATGGTGACTGCGAGTGTTATAATGAAACTCGCTGAGCCCTAAGTGAAATCAGGTAATTTCAAATAAGCATTATACTGAAATAGCACTAAGTGAAACACCGTTAAGCAGGGGGTTGCCTGTATCCAGATTGTGTCACCTTTTAGAGTGAAAACGACTGGTAGAATTACTAGAGACATCATAATCAGATTACAATGGAGAAGTGAAAAAGGCAAACTCTACAGAAGGCCAACCAAATCTATACAATAACTCTGGGTAATCAATCCCTGAGCTCTGAAAGAACTGTGGGAAGAGTTCTAGGGATAAGGCATGTTTATCAGGGAGTCGGAAAGTTACTCAACTGCAGGGGGAAGGAGAGTAAGAGGGGACAAGATATTTTAGAGGACAACAAGCAGTAGACAAAACTGTGTTAGGTCAAGGATGGAGTTAAGTGTGTGGCCTTATTCACAAAAAATAAATCACAAAAGTTTAAATAACAAGAATAATTCAGTAGCATGGTTATACTAAATCAGACTTAACAGTCTATCAGTTTCAGCCACAATATTTTACTTAATGTATATGAGCAAGTATTGAAAATATTTCATCTGTTAACTTTAGCACTATGAAAGTATAGGGTAAATAAATTGGAATTAAGTCAATCCAATTAGTATACATTATAACATTTAATAGACTGCATTATCCGTGTATGTTTTCAGAAAATATATCATCCTTTTAGCTGCATTATGGCAAAATAAGTTTGTCACTGTAACTAGTTTTATAAGTGTAATACAAGGAATATTCATGTAAATATTTACTATTCAATTACAAATTAGTTACATCTACAAAGACTAATCCAAGAAATAAGCAAGGATTTCTTTGGGTGATATCTTTTATTGGATCAGCTGTACAGCTGAAATAAAGTTAGACGAGTTTTTGACTGCGTTGCATTCGAAAGCTTGTCTAACTTTATCCCAGCTGTACGGTTGGGCCAATAAAAGTTGTTATTAAAAAAAAAAAAAATCCTTGCAAGCCACGTAATTCCTGGACCATCATGGCTAGATCACTAATACTAATCCATGAAAGAAGTATGTTTAGAATAAGATACTATTTCTTCTCACGGCATAGACAACAAAAGCTCCATCTCTCTGTGTATGAATAAATAGAATGGACTGTTCAGTAATCAAGTCACTATATTTGGTTTGGGATTCTGTTTAAATAAAAAGGGCTATACTCACCTTGAATTGTCCATATAATGAAATCATAGAGAAGAAGAGAACAACTGCCAGAGGACCCCAAAAATCAGGATTGTCTCTCACTACTTGTCTATTAAACCCAAGTGATGGCATAGGCATCAGCACACATCGAATTTTGTAGTAAATATCTTTCAGATCAATGTCTAGTTCCTCCCTACAAGCGCAAAACAAAAGCATTACTATATATTCTGATAACAAAGCAATCTGTGCAAGGAAAAAAAAAAAACGATTACAAAGAGCAAGTTAATGAAGCAACAAAAGCTTATGGAGTGTTCATATCCAGAATGCTTAAATGTCACAAGCTTTGAAGTCAATAAAGTCACTGAAGTCAATTTTGAATGTGAAAGCCCTGGAACCATTAACACAGAATTGTGCTTTATTGTTTTGGAGCACCTTCCAAAAATCTAAGAATATAAAAGAGCATCAATTTCTCTCTATCCACTGGAAAACTAGCAAGTATTGCTTTTTATATCTAATTCTGTATGCTGTTTCATTTCATTTCCAGAATTAAACTTGCTGAAACAGCAGCCACCCAGTAACATCCATCTTGTGAATATACTCCTTTGGTACCTCAAGCAGACAGTTCTATTATTTAAGAGAATGGTAACTGTCAAAGGCAAACATTGTAAGTGTGACTACCCTTTATTAGACTGGCTCATTACATGAACAGACTTTTCTTATCTTTGAGGCTAACACCAATTTAACTAAACAGGTTAATAAACATAGCCCTTTTGGGTGAAGAATGTCTAGTAGCCTAGGATGATTAAAACCAATGAAAAGTTAGTTCAGGAGCTTCATTCCCAAACTGTTATAATAGTCAAACCTAGACATAATGAATGTATAACTGCCCTGTGGAATACAAACCTACTCTTCATAAAGAACAATGCCATACAGTAGAGGGAACCTATCCATTGTCACCCCACTATTTCATTGTATTTGTCACTAGTTTTCTCGAAGAAAACTGAACATGAGTGTTTCTTCTATTCTGGACAGGACAGACCATTTAAGAACCTACCTAGCTTTGTATGTGGGAAAAGTTATACCATTCTTGGAGTAACAGATTAAGTATTATGTTCTCTACAGATATCTGTTCTGTCCCAGCACTTTTTATTTCAGCATCTGAAAATACTTTAAGAAGAGGATACTGTGGATTAACCTCATATGACAGATGGGAAGAGAAAAAAAGAAAGAAAAAGGCATGGAAGCTAAGTGACCTAAAGGTGAAAGGTGACAAATCAAAACTCTTGAAGAACGAGTTTTACATTATGAGATCACAAGTCTTCCTTTTCCCACTACATTTCTGTACATGATTCAGATGGAGTTGAAGTTTGGCAGATCTGCAGTACTCTCTGGTTTAAAAATTAGTATTTAAATGCATAATATGAACATGATAATATTTTTCATGTAGAAGTATAACATGAAGGAGTGTAGAAAGAAGGCTGTGCTTGATTTTTGCTATTTCCAAAATTAAGTTTATTTTACTGAACTCAATCAGAAAGTTCTAGTTTGTAGCAGAGTAACTGTTTTTTTCTAGCATTCTGATTAAGAATGCCATGAAGGGATGTTTATCTTGAAGTTAAACCACAAGTCAAAAAACCCTTTGCCCACCTGCATCAATACTAGCAGTTGTCATCAGTGTATTTACCATGTATTTATTTCAGGCAGTAACTGCTAACATTCATTTTACATTATAGAAGACTCTGAGGTTGTTTCTTGGACAGGGCTCAAGGAACTCACTTTATTGACAGAACACAAAAAAGAGAGGGAGAAAAAAAAAGACATGATCTAAGGCTCAATTTTTTAATCATAATGGGTACACTAAAACTCTGAACGGACCAAGGCTACTTAAAGTCTATTTTGACCTTCATTTTCACCCTTCCCCCAGGCAAGGTTAAAGTAATGTATTTTAGTTTTTTCTCTCAAAACAAAAACATCCAACCAGAAAATAAAGACAGATATCAAAGAGTAATTCTGACATACAGAAGTGGCTTGTTATCTTCTGGGTCATCATCTTCTACTTCCAGAAGCCAGCCATACCCTCTTTGTCTCAGGAATGTAGTTGCAGAAGATTCTTTGATGAACTCTCCTCCTCCACCTCCTAGATTTAGTTTAACATCTGGCGATGCTATGGAACCACTAAGATCTTGGAACAAAGTGAAAGAAAGACATTCATGTTCATACTCTCCCTAAAGTCAGTCTTAATTTCACCAGAATGAGGAAAAAAAGTTTTAAACAGCTACCTGCTACACTGTAGTAATTTATGAACTTTTCCAAGTTACAGAATAAAACTCTACACTATAAAAAGATGTATGATTTGAACATAACATTTTTATACAGAACTAAAACCTCCCTCTTGACCAAGCTATCCCACCACTGTACTTCCAACATTTTAGTAGCTAGCATTACCCACTTGTATAGGGGTGGATAGATACTTTGATTTGACAGTTTCAGTCTGGTCTTGTATTACAGTATATTTCAAGGTATAAATCAATTAACTCACTGACTACACTAGCTTACAACAAAACAGTAGCCATTTGTTTAGTGCTTAAAATTAACTACACTCAACCTGTTTTGAAGTCCATCTTTGCATACTGGCACCTTTTCACACTACCTCATCTCTCCTATGCATAGCAGCTTTTAAAAGAATAATATTTCATGGATAAATTTCAAATTTGTAGCCCAAGTTTGACATAAATTAACATTTTTAAAAAGAAACCTAGAACTGTATAGGCCCAACTTTTGTTCATTCAGATACTAAACAGGGTCTAAACAAACAGTAGGGCTCTTCTCCAATATGGCAATATACTAGAAGCAGAGCAGCCTTCAATCCACTGCATGTGTGCTGCACAACATGAAACTTGCAATAAGTTTTTACTTAAAACTTCATTCTGCATTCTGAGACAAACCAAATGAGATGGTGTTAGAATAATTGAAAAGAAAGAAACCAATTGAGAGAGAGAAGTGGAAAATGAAGCAGGGAAAAGTTAAGAAAGATGGGATGGAATTCACAGAGTCAAAACATCAAAAATTTCCCCCAAGTTAACGCTTTGAGAAGAGGGGTCAACAATGTACAGTCTACAGGCAGAATCCAGCCCACAAAAAGATTTT
Organism: Alligator sinensis; assembly: GCF_000455745.1. Taxonomy (NCBI): domain Eukaryota; kingdom Metazoa; phylum Chordata; order Crocodylia; family Alligatoridae; genus Alligator; species Alligator sinensis. Next base: position 3,566,293 of record NW_005841901.1, on the reverse strand, counting down.
ATCAAGCTTGGAACAATTATGACATCATGTTTAGAATTCCTTTGCTTTAGCAGTCTTCTCACAGAGAAATGTATAGTTTATTATGACCTGTACAAAGCTTATGGTGTCCTAAACATTGTACTGTAAGGCTACATGTTAAAAAGCAGATGACAGGAAAGGAAACAAAAAGCAACAAGACTTTCCCCAACAGGGAGGTGCAGTGAAGTTAGGGGTAATGCCAAGCTGGTCAAATGATTTGGAACTTTTCTGAGACTTGGTTTTGATGCTCCTAAATTTTGAATCTCCTAGATAGCTTTCAAGAAAGAATCTTTTCTCTCCCTGTCTTGTATGACTTTCATCTTCTTTGCCCAGTAAGGAAGGGAGCCTTGATGAAAAGAAATAAGGTTAGACAGGCATAGTAAGTTTTTTTAAAAAAAAAAAAAAAAAAAAGAGAGAGAAAAAGCTTATTCTATATGCTAGACAGCACCATTTGCCAGCCTGGATAAGTTGCATGTTTTCCAAATACAAACGCATCTGTCCCAAGGTGATGCCATTAGTGGACACATCGGTGTAGACCTGGTGCAGGTATTAAGAACAAAACACCACCTAACCCTGCTTATATTTTTGCTTTTTTTATTATGCTAGTAGCCAACAAGAGAGAAACATACACAGCTCATCTTTTGCAAGCCTCCAGATTCCTTTGGCTAGAGGAACATATAGTATCTACATAGAGTCAGCCTTCTGCAAAGATTCCCACACCAATTCCAGTTCCCAGGTATGGGGCCCATGAATCAGAGCTTACAAGGCTGCACCAATATGTGGACTGATCCATTAACTGTAAGTAGAGACCTGCACATGCTCTTCTGCTGAAAAATTGCTGATTTGGACTGGGGCAGGGAGAAAATAAGAGATCACCAGGAAGCCCACCTCTAGCCAAAATATCAATGACATTATAGTGCTCAATATAAACACACACCTTCCTGGAGTTAAGACAAACAGCTCTGAGATATCAGAGTATATCATATCCAGTTGTGAAGATCTCCAGAGCATAACAAAAGATAAGCCACAAGCTCTGGCTAATACTCATCTCCCATCAGTTACTGTTCTCAGTAAGATAACCCTGTGTGGAGGTTGGGACACAGCATCTGTCACATCAGCCTTCACCTCCAACTGGCACCACCTCAATTTACAGACTAAGGGCCTTGCTACAGGTTCAAATGAAAGCCAGACAGAAACCAGCAGTAGAGTTGTTACACATTTCCAAGCCCTAACTTTGCAGCTGGTTGGCTCTGTACAGCCAGAGTCACTTTTCTCACATGACAATCACTTTACACCTGTGGCTGGCCTACATTTGCTGCACAACTCAACAGTGAATTGCAGAATATATAACGCACAGCGAAGGCCTAAATAACATCCACCTAGAGCAGGGGTACTCAACCTTTGGTCCGCAGGCCAAACCCGGCCCATGGAGAGGACATCTGGCCTGCAGGCATCTCCCACTGGGATGGAAAACATGGTGTTTCTTCTATTCTGGACAGGACAGACCATTTAAGAACCTCGCTAGCTTTGCATGTGGCAGGGAATGGTGACAGCTTCATGCATCTGGATCCAGCCTGGCCTGGGCCATCATCCAAGCAGCAGGCTCAAGACCAGGCCCACCTGGATCAGGGCTACTCTGCTCTCCCCACCCCCACCACCCCTCAAATCCAGATTGGGGCCACTCCACTCCCTGCACCCATCCTGGACAGATAGGGGAGGGCTGCACACCTGCTGCAGTCGCATCAGGCCCATGGAGACACCTGTCACAGCCCAGGCCCCAGCAGGGCAAAATGTTTGGGCACCCCGACCTAAAACAGCTCATTTTTAAATGGGATGTGCTCCAAGGGCATTTACAGATGTGCTCTGGGGGGCGGGGGATGCTCTAATTAGCAAGCCACGGTAATTAAAAGTGCCCGAGAGTCACATGTACCAAAAACCGGTGGCAGGCACACTGTGAACTAAGGCTCATGGAACGCGTTTGAGTTTGAAGCGCCCCGCTGCCATTTTTCAGCTCAGGGATGCTGATACAGATGACATTGGAGGTCATGGACGGATTAACGCACAAGCCAACGCAGCCCACGGTTGCCTGGGTTCAGCGCTGCCTAACGATTATTCTTCAATTTTGACCCAATGCTCAATCAATCAGGATGAGCGATATAAAGCAAATAAGACGACTTATTTGCACATTTCTCTGCATACCAGGGATCAGAAAGTATGCAAACAAGTCCTCCAGTTATTTACTTTATATTGCTCACAGCAACTGGCCAGTGAGTGAGCACTGGGGCACCCACCTCCGAAGCACCAGCGCTAGGAGGGGAAGAG
>NW_005841901.1:3535169-3563827 GCF_000455745.1 Alligator sinensis | reverse complement strand
AGCGCGGCACCGCCCCACCCATGGGCTGCCTATAACGCGCCGCCTGATTGGCTGCTTGAGAACCTCGCCTCCAGAAACTCCCCGCCCTCTCAGCTATGCTTCCGGGTGACCCAAATATAAGGCTGGTCCTGATTGGAGGACATAGAACTCTACCCCCACCACCTATAGTGGGGCTTGGTTTGTTCCAGATTCACATTACCCCCCACTTTTATTTGGGTGTTTCCTGGACAGACGCAACCAGGCCACGCGCCTCACCTTTCCGCCTCTGTCATCTCCCCGCCCCCAACTGCCTTGTTTGTAGCATCCACGTCACCCGTCCCGCCCCTACCCGCGTGCTAACTGCGCAGGCGCAGGGCTGGCTTGGGCTCTGAGTCTGCCTCTGCGGAGGGGCGGGGCGGTGCGTGTTGGTGCTGCGGGGCAGCTGGGACGGCCTTTTCGGCCGGGTCGCGAATGAGCCCCGCGCCCTCCCGCACTGCCACTCGCCTGCCTTTTCCCCTGCCTGTGCTATTGTTCCACTTCTTGCCGCTGTTTTCTGCTCCCTGGTCTATGCTTCTCCAACTGCCCTCCTGCTCTGCTTTCTGCTCCCTCGTCCACAATCCCTGCCTGACCTGCTCCCTGCCTATTCTCTTTTCGCTTCCTAGTTTATGCTCTCCACCTAACCTCCTGCTCTGCTTTCCGCTCCCTAGTTGATGCTCCCTGTCTGACCTCCTGTTCCACCTTCTCGGGCTCCCTGCTCATTCTCCTCTTGCTGCTCCCTAGTCTGTGCTCCCTCCTGCTCTGCTCTCTGCTTCCTAATTGTGCTCCCTTCCTGACCTCCTGCCCTATCTTCTGCTCCCTCCCTACTCTTTCCTCTCCTGCTTGCTAATCTACCCTCCCACACCTGACTTCCTGCTCTGCTTTCCATTTCCTAGTTCCTAGCAAAATGGGTATGACAGGAGGACCTGAGCAAAGCCATTTTTGTTTTATGTAGTGGTTGGTAAATTTTTAAGATTCCAGGAACCCCTTGTTAGACTTGAGGCACCCTCAGTAAAGGCCACCACTTAGTTTTCACTTGTGTTTTGACTACAGACAAAAATAAAGCAGTGTTGTTGCGAAGATATCAGAAAGGCCACAAGAGATCAGAATGTTTTTAATGCCAGGGAGTTCAAATAGTAATCTATAGGTTTATCTTGTAAATCATATGTAGGTGTTTGTAAACCTAGCAGTGCTAATAGTCTACAGCACCTTGCTTGAGAATTGCTGGTTTAATGCAAAGCTGGCACCTCATTTACTGTAATTCTAATTTGTTGATTTAGACCTCCCCACCATTTAATGAGCTCTCTACAGGTCTGCTAACAAGATTAGCCTGTGCAAAGTTAATTGGGAGATCAGACTCTGAGGGGGTAGAGCAGTGGTTACCAACCAGTAGATCTTAGAGCCTCTTGGAGTCAATCTGAGGCTGGGGTGGGAAGGCTGAGTGCCCACATGCATGCATATATGTGTGCCTCAACCCAGGAGGTCAGTCCATGGGGGAGGGAAGGGATGGGGCCTAGGTTGAAGCCCCCACGGTGAGGGACAGTGCCAGAGGCAGGAGCAGGGGTAGGTTGAGTGGGGACCCGGCTGGGTGGGACTTACCTGCTGGGGAGGCATGCCCCACCCAATTTTTTTCCCCTTTGCCTCCATCTGTCCCCCCACCCCTTCCCTCCCTACAGACTTACCTGCTGGGCAGGGGAGGAGAGGGAGGAGTGGCAGTTGCACACAGTAGATCTTGGGTTGCATTTAAATACCAAAGGTGACCTACTTAAAAAGGTTGAAGACCTCTGGGGTAGAGTAAGGAGGAACATCTATGAAGTCCATAAGTGGATAAATTCACACCGTGCACAAACTCTTGATCCAACGAATTTTGGGTGGATGTCAGTGCTGGATGTGTTGGAACCAGTAATACATACTAAAAGTGGACTGCCAGATGGAGTGAAATTACCTCTAAACAATTAAAAGGAACATTCAGATAAGCCAATTAAAGCTACTGTTGTAGAGTCATCTGAAGAACATAGTGATACAGAAGAAGAATACCTAGATTAAGAATGTCCAGTGTACGCTATGTCACAGACTCGACTTCAAATTTGAGTTAAAGCGTTTTATTTTATTTAAATGTGCTCCATAAGCACTGGTACATTTGTTATTAATAATATTAAGTGTGACTTTGAAGAAATAAATGATAAAACTTTCCACTTGAAACAAGTACTCTTACTGTGAAAAAGTGGTCTATATTGATGGGTTTTGCATTAAAGGCTTAGAGCTGCCGAACAGTGGGCTCATCAAAAGACAAAGGAAGTTTGTAGGCTATTGCAATATCTATTTAAAGTCATTTAGAAAATCAAAACTGGCCTCATAGGTACCGAGATATCGACATTTATTCATGTCGTTAGTCATGGCTGCCATTTTTAAAGATGGCAGCCAAATGCCAAGATTAGAAAAGTGACCGCCAGGCTAATTTTTATCCTAAACAACTGAAAAATGATTTCCAATCTGTCACAGGGAGAGGAAAACCAGGGAGACTCCTGGGGCCACTAGGGGAACCCCAGGGCCAGGAGCTGGGGGTGGAATGGAGAAAAAGGGAAACTTACTTACCGCAGGAGTGGCGGAGGAGCAAGGATGGCGGGGAAAGCCCGCGCGGAGCGCTGATCATGCCTTATGGCACCTGCGGCCGGCAGATGACGTCACTCACAACCGCCGGCCGGCGGATGTAAAAGGGCCGGCGGTGAGACAGAGAGGAGGCGCGTATGTGCCGGGAGGAAGCCTCGCTGGTAGTGTTAGCTGGGGGCACGAGACGCCGGGAGCAACTCCACGGATAGACTGCGAGGGAGCTGCAGAGCCCGGCAGTGAGCCAGCGCCTCGAGCAAGGACTATACCTGCAGAGAAGCCAGGAGGTGAGGCAGAAGGAGACCCCAGGGCGTGGGGAGGTCAACGGACCTGGGAAGACCCAGAGAGAGGGTTGCAGCTTGAGGAGGACCCAGAGAGAGGGCTGCAGGACAGAGAAAACCCGGAGAGAGGGCGACGGTTCTGCAGAGACCTGGAGAGAGGGCCGCTGCCCTCAAGGGATCCAGAGAGAGGGTCTTGCCAGAGAGAAGAAGGAGTAACGTTCAACCAGGATAGGTGGTGTGGGGGCATAGAGCTGGACCCCGCAGAGGTAGCTCAGTCAATAAGTAGGGGTGTACAGGGGTTAGCCGTGTTCCCTGAGGAAGCCCAACAGGGGCAAGGTTATGCCTCTCGTGATATTTATTAAGTTGCTAAGCTGAATCGTGAAGGGTATTCCGTTTGTTTTCCCTGTTTTAGAAGGGGCTGAGGAGGTATCTAAAATAGACTGAGGGAGTGAGAGGCAGGCGCGTTGTTAAGAATTTAAGGAGGTGTACAGTCCATCAAGAAAGCGACCAGAACTCGCCGGGCTGGGAAAAGGGCGAGGTGTAGGGGAGGAGGAGCCTCGCAGAAGACATCAATGAAGCAGGTGACCGACGAGGGTGACCACGTCGTACGAAGTCCTACCCACTGGAAGATTCAAAGTCATGGCAGGCGAGAAGGGGCAACCTGCGACGCGTGTGAAGACCTCCCATAAGGCCACTGGCAACGGTAAGGCGAGTACCGGTAAGCACTCAGAGCAAAGAAACCTGAGGTAAGATGTACGAGGCCCGGCGGGTACAAAATCATAAAAAGGTCCCCTAAAAACACACAGACTTTATATATATGACTGGATTATAACATTATGTATTTGATCTTACACATTGAATCAGCTTTGAGGTGAAAACTTGATGAAGTGAGTAGTGGAGCAGCATTAAGCAGGATCGCACATGCATGTTCAGCAGGATGGCACATGCATGTTGCTGTGTATTACATCAGCTAAGGCAGGTGATACAAAATGGAAATCAGATCTTCTCACTCTCCTAGATTCATGGCTTCACATGCAAAAGCCAACATTGTGCATGCCATGCATGGTTTTCATAGCAAACCTGAGATACATACAGGTTAACTGAAATAGTTTGAAGAATCTGTGGCCCTGCTGTCAGTGGGCCTAGCAGTCAGGGTACCTTCTTTGTGAGGAATGCTAGTTGAAAAATTTCTATACAGTTGTTAATGAAAAAGGATACATTCTGGCAGACAGACTTTGACAGCCTGTTTCCTATTTTCCAACCAGCCCTGGTTTTGACTATGATTTTTACTTTATGTATTAGGGCAAGTCACTTATTTTAATCTCTACCTCCATAATCCCCCTTATAAAAAAAGGTTAATTAACATTTCCTATTTTATTTGTTGAACGTGGCTCCGAAAAATTAAAATGGAAACAAAATTTCCTCCTCCTCTTCTTAGGTAGATCCAGAGAGAATATTAGGGGTGTGTGAAGTGGGCCATGTTTGATTAGAATTCGGATTCAGCCCAATTCAGGAGACAGTGATTCAATTTACTGATTCGGATTGCTGTCCCGATTCGATTCAGCCAAATCCGAATCGGAAGATTCGATTCTGATTCAGAGAATCAGCGATTTGGCCATAGACACAGCTTTAAATGTTTTTTCAACATATTCGACATACCATCATGACTTGTGAACGCTGAGATGGTGGGGCGGATGGAGCTTCCCACAGGAGGGGGGGGGGGCCCCCGTGTGTTCAGAGGTGGATCAAGAAGTGGACTGGAGTACTTCCAGTACACTTTCTGGTCTACTGCCAAGCATGCGGAGTTCCCCCCTGCACCCTTCTGGCTTGGTGATTAGCCATAGGGGGACCCTGGGTGCCCCCCAGACCCAGAAGGCAACAGTCTCTGAGCCAGGAGGTGGGGGGGGGTCCCCTGCATGCTCCATGGTGGGCCTGGAAGTGGACTGGAAGTGCTTCTGGTCCACTTCTGGGCCCACTGCCAAGCTCTCTGGGGACCACCCCGTGTTCCCATGGGATGCTCCATCCTCCCCACCATCTCAGCATTCATGAGCTGCCTGGTACTTCGAGGTATGTATAAAAAACATATAAAGCTGTGTCTATGTCCAAATTGTTGAATCTCTCTGAATCTCTCCAAATTGAATTGGAGGCTTCCAATTCGATTCGGAGAGATTAACAGGTCTCCTGATTTGATTTGATTCAGATACGGAGATTCGGCCGCCAAATCTCCTCCGAAGTGAATCAGTGACTGAAGTTTCACGCAGCCCTAGTGAATATACAGGATGTCAGAGAAAATGAAAGAAAAACATTTACCCATGCATGCTTAGACCAGGAACACTGGGCAGATTTTGCAGCCAGGCAGACTTACTCCCTGAATGTCATCTCATGACATGTAAGAGACACAGAGGACCTGTACAGAAACTTCAATCAAGCATTTTTGTCTTTTCCTCGGTATTCACATTGATAAAAAACATTGTGTAAAAAATTATCTTTTTCTGTAGATGCCATTAAAGAACTGGTGTCCTTTTTTTGGTTTATGCCACCAGGGGGCACCATACTACTTTTGCAGCATCAAATCTAGCCAGTATATCAGGCCCAGGAGGATATACTGAGCAAAATGTTATAAAAACATTATAGTTCAAATCTGCCATTCTATATATTTGCTTGTATCTATCTACATGCATCCATGTATAACAATGTGTACAAGTGGTGGTTACAACAGATGTTTTTAATAACAGGGATGATATATTTGCATGGCAGAAAGAAAAGTTTGATAAGGCACTAGGAAGCAACACCCTGGGTACCTAGCTTAAAGGTTACCTGCAGTGTAGCCCAAGGGTGGGAAAATGCAGCCCGGGGGCTGGATGCAGCCCGCCAAGCCATTCTATCCCATTCGTGGGGCCCTTAAAAAATTTAGAAAATTAATATTTATCTGCCCTGGGCTGTCTGTCATGCGGCCCACGATGGCTTGCCAAAACTCAGTAAATGGCCCTCTGCCCAAAATAATTGCCCACCCCTGGTGTAGCCTCTATAAATAGTTTTCTTAGCCCTGCTTTTGTTTTAGAAGGAACTTGCAATACAAAAACTCAGCAGAACATTCTGCAAGGCTTCCTCTATAGTGCAGTGGAAAGTCACATGTAGCAGTGGCCAGAACCATGTGCTACTTACTGAGGGAGGGTCTGGAGCTGACAGATGAAATGCAGGAAATAGTCTATGTTGTCTGGAAAGAGGTACACCAAGTATCTCACAGATGGTGCCAGTATGGCATCTCCTTTGTGTAAAGTCTAGCAGACATTTTTTGCAAGTAATGAGGATGCATCTAACCTTGTCCCCCCCCCGTAACACCAGTAATTAAACCAGAACTTGTTTGAGAAAGAGCTACACTGAGAACGCCAACATAGTGTCATCAATAATACAGGGTATTGCCTAACCTAAACAGGCAGAAAATAGAAGTACTGAAAAGCAGTAGTCAGCTGGGACATATTGGCAGAGTGAGAAAACTGGTTGCCTGTTGAGAGCATTTTGTGACTGAGAGCCACCTGATTTAGGTAATGAATTTTCTTTTTTATTTCTGGCTTATCCCTTGAATGCCTGTAGCACAGGGGCAGGCAATTATTTTGGGCGGAGGGCCGCTTACTGAGTTTTGGCAAGCCATCGAGGGCCACATGACAGGCAGCCAGGGGCAGATAAATATTAATTTTCAAATTTTTTTAGGGGTTCCGCGGGCCAGATAAAATGGCCTGTCAGGCCACATCTGGTTCACGGGCCGGATTTTGCCCCCCCCGATATAGCAGATGCAAAACAGAAATTTCAGAAGTGTTTTAACTCACATGGGATTGTAAAAGCCATGTATACTGTGTCTTTAAGAAGCTTTGGGTTCTTTTCTCTGGGGATAGGGACAGACATTCAGAAAGCCCAAGCTTGAACTGATTCAGTCTTTGCAGGTTAGTCTAACCTGCAGAGAGTGAACTGGTTTGCAAGTGGATAGACGATTGGCACATGCCTGCAGTGGCTCAAACCAGAAGCCCGGGGGTGCTAAAGCAGCCCTCCCTTCCACAGGGAAGCTGAGATGAGGAGCAGGGGCATGGCCAGGCCCCGGCAGGCCCACCCCAGCAGCTCCCTGACAGCTGGGAGCAATCCCGGCACACAGGGCTGCCTGGCCCCAGAGGAGAAACCTTTCCCCTCCTCCCCCTCCCCCACCACCGCAGGGCCACGAAGGGGGCCCTGTTCAGTGCTGGGGGGGACTCTTCTCCCTCCTCCTTCCCTGCAGCCACTGTGGGGTGGGGAGGGGGGCTCTGTGAGGCTGCCTGACCCCAGAGGGGAACTCTTCCCCCTGCTTCTCCCCCATTGCTGCAAGGTGGGGAGGGGGGCCTCTATGGGCTGCTGCCCAGCCCCAGAGGGAGACTCTTCCTCCCACTCCTCCCCTCCAGGGTAGGGGGAGGCTCTGTTCTGTGCTAGGGGAAACTTTTCCCCCTCCTCCTCTCCCCGGAGGGGCAGCAGGAGTGCGGAGCTCAGCTGGGCAGGGTGTGGAGGTGGGGGCTGTAGGGACTCACATACACTCCCCCATGTGTGCAGCCCCCGCTACCTGGCAGCAGCAGCAGGTGGGGACATCAGGGCACTGTTGCCTGATGCAGGCGCAGCACTGCAAAGAGGGGGGAGCAGAGCTTGCCTTATGCCCGAGGCTCTGCTCCCTGCACCTGTAGCTGCAGCCCTGGCAGTGGGGGAAGCCCCGCATTGGAACCTCCTGTTTCCCCTGCTCCCGGTTGTGCAGTCCCTGCACTGTGCCAGGAGTGGAGGGAGCCCCATCCCTGGTTTCGCCGCAGAGTCCAGCGCAAGGCTTCCCCACGTGAGTGCAGAGCTGCAGGCGTTCAGTGTGGAGCCCTGGGGCTAGAAGTGGCCAGGCAGGCTGCACAGGGCTGTGTTCCTAGCCCCCAATGCAGCACTGGCTGCCTCTATTGTAGGGGCTCCACGCTGTGGGCCTGCAGCTCCACACTCACACGAGGAAGCCCCCCCCCAGTCCCTGACATCCCCACCTGCTGCTGCCAGGTATCCGGGGCTGCACGCCATGGGGCGAGTGTGTGGGGGCCCCTGCACGCCCACCCACACCCTGCCTATCTGAGCTCCATGCTCCTGCTGCCCCTCTGGGGGAAGGAGGAGGAAGGGGAAGAGTACCCCCCCCACACCCTGCGGGACAACCAACCCAGCATAGCCCCATTAAGGTGAAGGGGAGGTGCAGGGAGCCCCATTAAGATGCAGGGAGAAGGGTTAATTCCTTCCTCCATCCCTTCCCTGCAGCTGGGGTCTGCCAGCTCTAGGGCCACTGCTGCAGCCCTGTCTCCTCTACTCCCCAGCTGACAGGGAGACCCAGGCTCAGGTGGGGGAAGAGGGGAAGGAGGAAAGAATTAACTCCCTCCCTGCCCACTTTGCCTTAACCGGGGCATGCCCGCCAGTGTCTCTGCCAGGGCCTGCTCCAGCTAGAGAGCAAGAGGGGAGGGGCCAGCCCCACTGTGGAGGAGAGAGCTCCACCCAGCCCAGAGAGCATGCTGGGCTACTGGGGGTGTCTGCTTTATCTTAAACCAGCAAGGGGTCTGGGACAGACATTGCATAAACCGGTTTGAACCCAAACAGTTAAGTCTGTTACTACATTCAACCAGGTTTATCTCATACCAGTTTCAGCCATTTTGAAACTGGTTTATATGCACTGAACGTCTGTTCTGTTACAGGTTTATACCATTTTCTGATCACTTAAACCAGTTTATGTGTAATGTCTGTCCCTAGCCTGGGTGATTTAGTACTACTGTTTACATTAAGTATTTTTTGTATCAAAGAAAAGAGTTGTGTGGGGGTTTTTTTAGAAAACTGTAAATAAAACCTATTGCATTATGTGGAATACTTAGTGTGAATACTTAAAAATACAAGGTCTGATTCTTTTCTCATAGCAGTGGAAATCAGGAGTAACTTTGTAGAAGTCAGTGGAATTACAACTAAAGTAAAATTTTTGGAACTGAGTGCAAAATCATGGTTGTCCACCGGAGACAAAAGTAGCAATGGTTCCTGGGTACCCAGGGTTTCAAGTTGAGTCATACAAAAAAACATGAAGTCCAAAATTAAATGAGGAAAAGAGCTTCTGTTGTGGATTTCAGAGGCTTTAAAATTTTGGTGGGGATTGTTTTGTCAGTGGGTGCAGTCAAAATACAAAGAGCAACAGAATCGACATGCAAATGAGCATCTCTACAGTTGGAGTTTGATTTTTTTTCAAAAGGTCTGTGTGATTTTTTTTCTATAAAAATAGCTTGCATAAGTGAAAAAGAATTTTTACAGAAAAATTGCTTTGTTCAGTATACTTCTGACTTATTACATGTCCAACTTTGTTCCTTCAAACCATTTTAAAAACACACACATGATTTCAGAGGTGATTTCAACTGAATGTTTGTTTACCAGGGACTTTTAAAACAGTATTTGTGTGTAGCACCTCATTCATTAGATCTCTGATAATACCTGCAACACACTGATAATATCTGCCAGTATTCTTGCAACACTAATAAATATTAATGAGAGAGAAAATTTCCCCTCTTCCAGTCTGTCAGCATTAGGTGCATAAGCCACTCTATGGTACCAAACAGTTTCACATCCACATTTCTTGCAACAATATGATGTTGTCACCTTAATGTTCTGTTACAGGAAAATTTGTGCTAACTCATTCTCCAGGCACAATAAAAAGTAGCAGTGGTCAGATATTTCCTACTACTCTTAATGACGGTTTGACTGTAAACATACTTAACACATTCTCCATTCCTGAAGTAGAATAATCATCCTTGTTGACCAATCAAGACCATTTTCATGATAATAAAGGATTGTGAGATTTGGAAACTGTAAAGTTAAGAGTGCCAGGAGCTTCTTGGGGAAAAAGTAGCTCCTAGATTGTGCCAATATTTATTATCATATTAATGTGACAAATAAGGGAGGGAGTTGCATCAGCTGAAAGAAGGTATGAAGTCAAGACTGGTGACAGATATAAACCAGAGCCTTGTGCTGTTCTCATTAAAATTTAAAGCAGCATCCATTGCCTTTAGGATTCTAGTAGGATCAGAAGCAGACACAAAATGACTAATATGCTGTTTAGACAATTTTAATTACATGGAGGTACCACCTTTTTGTACTACCATGTCCTACTCTGGCCATGTAAGGGAAAAAGAACATATGAAAATTAATTTTTAAGGCAGTGTAAAGTTATTGCAAACAAAATTAAATAATACATTTGAGACGAACTATAATAACATCAGACAGCAATGGACTGTACATGTATAACTGGTCACAGAAAATACTGCTCAATTAACTGAAATAAAGTATATGATTACATAATAGAATATTCTCATAATACCTAGGCACCACAGAATAAAATAAATTTTTGCTTTTCCTCAGGCAAATCCTGACCTGGTTTACATTGACTTCAATGGAGCCAAGACAATTTAAACCACCTCATGATTTTTTATTTAAATTAAATATTTTTTTCTTTTAAAAAATAAATCTTTAAAAAATATTAAATCTGAAAGTATGACAACTTGTACCAAGACCTAAACTTATTTGAATTTATTAAAATAATTTCAAAACTAAAAAGCATGGTGTATCAATAACCCCTCCTCAAATTCAGCAGTGTATGGATGTAGATAGGTGCCAGGGCAAAGCGGAAGGGACAACTTTGGTTGCCACCGAGATCATGAATGCCAACATGCGGCTGCCAACAGCAGCTGCTTTTCTTTGCCTGCTCCCCCTGCACTCCCAAGTTGGCATTCAGGGTGATTGCCCTGATCCTGCCCCCCCCCCTCCTCAGTTGCATCACTGCTCAAATTTAAATGAGTTAAAGGATTTGGCATTCAACTAGCTATAGAATTGTGGTGGGGAAACATTTTTAAGTTTTCAAGTCAATTTAAGATTCATAACTGTCAAGTTGTCACTTAAGTATCTAAGTTATATTCGGTAGGGCTGTGTACTGCCCTGGTGCCCCCTTGGCTCAGTGACTGGCTGCGGGGGGACCCCAGATGCCCCTCCAGACCCAGGAGGCACCAGTCACTGAGCCAGAAGGGTGCCAGGGGGGGCCCCAGTGTGCTCCCTGGAGGACCCAGCAGGGAACCAGAAGTACTTCCGGTCCCCTTCTGGGTTCACTGCCAAGCATGTGGAGGGCCCCCCTGCACTCCTATGGAATGTTCCATCTGCCCCAGCATCGCAGCATTCACAAGCTGCGCTGGTACCTCAAGGTATGTAGAAAAAAACATTTAAAGCTGTAGCAGATGCAAAACAGAAATTTCAGAAGTGTTTTAACTCACATGGGATTGTAAAAGCCATGTATACTGTGTCTTTAAGAAGCTTTGGGTTCTTTTCTCTGGGGATAGGGACAGACATTCAAAAAGCCTGAGCTTGAACTGATTCAGTCTTTGCAGGTTAGTCTAAGTCCACTGTCTATGTCCGTATCGCTGATTCTCTGAATCAGCATCAAATCTTCAGATTTAGATTCGGCTGAATCAAATCACCGTTCCCGATTTGGGCCAAATCCAAATCGAACAGGGCCTACTTCGCACATCCCTAATATTCAGTCTTCATTGGGTGCAGCTACAGGAGATGCTTTACTGCTCAGTAGAGCAAATTACTTCTCAGTATGCATCACTGTTTACATGTGCAGATGCTTACTGAATAGTAATTTGCCCTACTCTGCAGTTAATTTACTACCCGAGTAGTTACTAAAATTAAAAATCAGGTAAGAAAGGTTGAGCTCAACTAATTCTAAAACTTGAAGGACACAGGAACAGATTTTAGGCATCTAAACACAGATGGTGCTTTTAGAAAATCTATTCAGCAGCTTAGCAGTGTGACTGCTAGTACCCCTCACTCCTGACTCACAGCCCCATTTCCCCAGTGCTGCTTGTGCCTCTCACTCCTGACCCATAGTCCCCAGACCCCCAGCTCTGCCAGCACCCTGCACTCTGGATCCGCACCCTCCTGCCCCTCCCCGAGCCCTGCTGATGCCCTTCACACCCAACCCTCAGCCCCCTTTCCCCCTGCCCTGCCTGTGCCCCACACTCCAGACCCACAGCCCCCTGTCCCCCACAGCCCTACTGGTGTCCCTCTCTCCTGACTCGTAGCCCCTTGCCCCCCCCCAGCCCTCTTACTGTCCCTGACTCCTGATCCGCAGCCCCCTGCCCTGCCAGTACCCCTCACTCCTGATTCAGTCCCTCCAGCCCTGCTACACATATAGCTCCCACACACATGCACTCTCTCTCTCTCTCTTACCTGGGAGAGATTTACCAGGGCCCACATGCAGAGCATGTGACCTCTGACAGCCAATTACCTTGCCCACTGCTTCCAGCCTCAAGCAGCCATGCTGCTAGTGCCCGGGAAAGCAAAGGCAGAGCAAAAACCTGGACATTTGGTTGCATTTTAAAAACCCTCCTGGACACGAGAACAGGGGGGCAAAAAAGAGGACATGTCTGTGAAAACCGAGACATATGGTCATCCTAGCTTTAGTACTTTTACCAGACACTAAGAATAAATCTCTTATTAGGAAAATAATGTGTGAAAATGCACATAAAGATGAAAATTAATTATTCACTTCAAGCTTTTCCAGTTCCCAATTTGATTCAAATCAGTGATATAAAAATTCAAATCAGTGATTTGAAAATTTCATTTAAATCAATCCACCCTCTTAGAAGATAGCTGCATTCTGAATTACTGTGCTTTTCAAGCTCAGGTGTGTATGCGAGGCCATGTGTACTGTTTTCAGATTAAAGCTTTATGACTGGCCACACTTTTGTTTTCTATTTTAGAAGGAACCATACTTGTAACAGGAGGGTCTTCTCGGGGCCAATTTGCCTTTGGCCCACCCACTTGTTTCTGGGCCAACTGCCTGCCCTTCTCACCTGCCACAACTTGTTGTTATCTAATTAATTATCTTAATTAGACAGGAGGCTGCCCATTTTCTTGCTCTGATGCCTGGGGCTCTGTCTGTGGCTCTCCCTACACTGCAGCCCATGCCTCGCAGTTGGCATCCATAGTTCTTACTGTCACTGGGCCCCAGAATCTTCCAATCAGGACCCCTCTAAGATCCCTCCATTCAGGCGCCCTACCCCGCCCTCACTCAGGGCTGCCTAGCTCCCTGAAACTATTTCCCCTCTCGGGCATGGTCCCCCCAGGACCTTTGTCCACACAGGCCCTGGCCTCGCCTCCAAGGCCAGTCGGGAACCCCAGGCCCTCAGCTCTGGGCACCCCTCGCAGTGGGCCCCTGGCCCTTTTGACCGGTGTCACAACCCAAAGGTGTGATTTTTGTTTTTGTGTGTGCTTTGGCACCACTGAATTATTTTCCCGCCGTTTTGAAGCTTTCTTTGCAGGATGCATTTCTTCTTTGCAACTAAGAAAGGCACATTGCAAGGAGTTCCCGCCATTTGTATTAAAATTCGTGCCCCACTATTGGCCAGTTCTAAATTATTCCCACGTGGCGCACTGCAGAGTTAACCTGCGGCTGCTGATCGATAGACTGATCACCTATCGATTCTTCTCCCCGTCGCCGAGCGCAATCTTCGACGTATCCCTCTTCCCTGCATGCAAAAAGGACCCACGGAGCCTCGACAACTCCGTGTGAGTGAGTCAGATTTTGTCCGAGTCCCTAAACTGGGGATTTAAGCGGAGCTTTGCCTGGGAAACTGTCCAGCCTACACCGCAACCATCTACGGTGTAAGTAAACAATCTTGAATCAACCATTATGCGTCCATGCCTAATTCTAGCGTGTCGCCTGCTTTCTCTGACCCAGCGTGCCCGGGCTGCTGGCCACAGCCCGCGGCGCGAAAAAAGGGCCCGGATCGCTCCCGGCCCGCACAACTGGTATGGTCCTGGCCCCAGCACTGACCAGTCGAGGGTACTCTACATCAGGCCTCTGAGCCTCTAGCCCCACTCTCTCTCTGGGGTCTGCCCTCTGGACTCTACTAGCAGATGACCCACCCGGTTGTGGGAGCTGGGGTTAAGACACACTGACCTGCCTTTCACCAGGGTGGTAACTGGCCTGGCATTTTCTGGAGGCTCCTGCATCACTGAGAGCCCCACCAGGCCACCTACCCCCAGCAGGGTGCAGTTTTAGGTCATGCCCAGGACCAGGAGCCTCCTAGCCATCCCCTACAGCTCCTCCCTCACCTCCAGGATGATGCAAGAAGCCTCACCGCCAGGCAATATTGCTGCCTGGGCTGCCAGCAGGGAACTGATCTGTTTATATAAGCAGCCAGGGATCTAAAATGGCTGCCGCAATCAAGCACCTGCTGGCTGTTTGGCTCAGGTCTTAAAGTGGCAGGCACAAACAGTGCCCTGCCATGATACTGTACAGAGTTTGTACTGTTCTGATCTGTTTTTGTTTTCAATTTAGATGCTGTATTCCATGCTGCGTAGTTCAAGCTATAAAACTTGACTCTGAATAAGTAAGTCCTTTTTTCACAATACAATGGCTTCTTATTGTACATTAAGGCAATCAGGACCTGGGTACCTGACTATTTTACATTAAAGATTTTATGTGATAATGAATCTTCCTAAGACTTAAAATGAAGTCAGATAAATAAAACAACTTTTAAATGAAATACATTTTATTGCTATATGTACAAATGTATATAATAAAACCTTTTAATATGTATTGTGAAACAAGTTATTTTGTTTTTCTGTAAATAAACTTGAAATTAGCTTTCAAGCAGAAGTGTCACAAACTATAAGCAACTTTAATTAAATTTCTCTATTTTAACCAATTATAATACAAAACTTTGGGTTTGTCACCACCTTGGATAAAATATTTTCTGAGATTTTCACGCTCCTGGGATAAGGTGCCTAAATGTTAGGTGTTGTGACAACAAGGTCAATTTTGAGCTAGACCCTCATGGAATTCATAGAAGTGCCTACATGTGTTACATGCTAATTTCTCACTGAAGTCAATGGGAATTCAGGCACTAAATGGGCTTTACGAAAGTGTTAAATGAATTGGGTGTGTGTCTGTATCTTCTAAACCCTGTTTCTAAGACTTGGACTCCTGGGCCATTTTGAAAAATTTTATCCATGCTTTAGCAGTTAAGAGAAGTGCATTCTAATCCTGATTCTAACACTGGATTACATGGGACCTTGCGGCTTTATATCTCATTCTTATGGCTTTTGATTTCCTATCTGTAAAGTAGGGATACTAATGTTTACCTACTGCACAGTGGTGCTGAGAAATATAAATAAAGAACGTTTGGCATAGCCAGTATAACTTGACTAAGATTTTCAAAACTGGGTTCCTAAAGTCTATACTTAAATATGTGAATAAGTGATGTGTTTTTCAAAAGTGACTGTCTAAATGTTGTGCTTAACAATTTTCAAAGTCAGGCCATTTTTTTAGGTGCCTGAGTAAGGACTTAAGATGCTAATTTTGGACACCCATTTATGAAAGACTTGGCCCATGTGGCTTCACTCCTCATGAGAAACATGCTGCTTTCAAGGTCTCACTGGCAAAACATTGTGCTGCATACCCTGTCTGTCTGTCTGTCTATCAGCCAGTCGGCCATGCACATTTTAAAAATTATTTTAAAAGTTATATTCCTAATAAGGTGCTAGTGTTCTCTGCACATTATCTGCTATAATTTATATTAGATTATATTGTATTTGCTATTATATGTAGCACAATGCACTCCTAAATTTTCAATGGAAGAATCAATAATCTTCCTGGCAGCTACAACATACAATAGAACTAGTGGTCTAGAGCTAAAATATTCTGTTTTCTCAGTGGATTTCATTAAGAAGAACAGTGTTCACCTTATTCAAAGAATGGGAATGGTCACTGTAAAGCAGATAGCGGATGACCTTTTTGCCAGCAATGTCCTGTCTGGTGAAGAAATGAATACTATTGTTTGTGAAAAGACTCAACAGGATGCTTCAAGAATGATGATTTACATGGTTTTGAATAAAGGTTCAGAAGCCTGCAGAATTTTGGTTAAAGCACTTGAGAAACAAAGCCCTTTTCTCTATCAGGAATTGCATGGATACTGTAAGTACTAAAGTTTATCTGTAGTGTTCATTGTTTTTTTATCTCATGCCAAGAGTTAAATGATTTTAGGAGGCAACCATCAGAACTTGCAATACACTAATTTTTTAGATACGTATATTCTGATCCTTTTTATGGGATATAATCATTCATCAGAGAGAATTAAGCATTGAAAACTCCTATATTTTATTCAAAAGCGAATTTAAAAAAAGAAACAATAACGTCCTCTGAAAGTTCCAGGACATACTGAAACCCTTTGTAATAAATGGCATATAGTTCTTCAGAGAATGAAATGCATCTGATTATTTGGAAGATGTTTGCAGGGTGAGCCAATGAGGTGAATGCATGATTGCAGCTGATCACTTTGTTGTCAGCTGCAAACATTTTAAAGCATTTAAACCTAACTGGTAAGGATCTAATATTAGGAGTTGCTGGAATCAACAGAAGTTGCAGATGTTCTACTCTCACTGAAATTGGGGAGGTTTGGGAGCAAGTGTCAAGGCATGAACAATCTTCTGTTTAAGTCTTTGGTAAAATTCTTACTGACTTCAATGGGAACAAGGTTATGCCTTAAAACAGTGTTTGTCAGACTTTTGACAGAGGAGTTCCCCTGCAGGAAACGGAACTAATAGTGCCCCAGCTACAATCTCACATTTTTTTATTAAAGGTCTAACCATCATAATTTACATATTTTTCCCCACACATCCAAGCTGGTGTTTCACACAACTCCAGAGGGGCATGCCTCACACTTTGCAAAACACTACTCTTGAAAATCATCTCTGAGTTAGCTCCCTTTTCTTATTTTGCATACATTCATTTTAGCTGCATTTGTACCTTCTAGGAAAACTTGGCAAAAATTTAAAACAAAAGAAAAATTAAAATTGTTGTCTGCAAAGGGTCAAGCTTCCTGGATTGCATTACATCTATTTAACTGTAAGGAGACCAAGTAGAATCAAAAAAAGTTTAGCTGCAAACCTGAAGAAAATGAGGGCAACTCCTAAACTGAAGTGGTCCAAAGTTCACTTAGTCCAGGAGCAGACAGAATACTACCCGCAAGCCAGACCTGACCCACCAGGCCATTCTGTCTGGTCTGCAGGGCCCTCCAAAAAACAATTATTATTAGCTCACAGCTGCCTTGGAAAGTCAAAAAGAGTTGGGCTTTCAGAGATGGCATGCCATTGGACCAGGCAGGCTTTGTGCCTCCACCTCCGTGAGGCTCCCCGTACTCCAGCTGGAAGCCCCATGTGGAAGCATGGAGCACAATGGTGCACAACTGGACAACTGATGAGTGGGGAGAGAGCTTCTGCCTGCAGTGCCGGGAGCTCCATGTGCTGGCACAGAACCAGCCCCACTGGCCCAACAGCACACAGCTCCTGGAAGGAGAGCCAGGAGCCACATGTGGCAGCAAGGAGCCTACCCGGCCCAATGGCACATGTGTGTGTGGGTGGGTGTGGAGTTTGTGTGGAGGTGTGGGGTTTGTGGGTGGGTGTGGGGGTGTATGTGGGGTTTGTGGATTGGTGTGGGCCCCCGCACCACGTGCCTCCCACATGGCACACAGCCCCCATTGCCGGTAGCAGCAGCGGCAGCAGGCAATTGTCCCTCAGGTTACTTATGCCACATGGCTCTGGCTGAGCACTGGGAGCTGTTTGTGGTGGCATGGAGCCAACCTGCTGGCATGCACCTTCAGGTCAAACCAGGCTGGCTCTGTGCCAGCACATGGGGCTCTGAGCAGTGCAGGCAGGAGTCACGTGCTATCAGTCAGGGCTGAGCCAACTCCATGCCTCCATGTGGGGCTTCCAGCACTCCAGCGGGGAGCTGCACGTGGTTGGCATGAAGCCAACCTGGCCCAGCCCAGTGGTGCACTCTCCTGGATGCAGTGCTGGGAGCACCACATGAAAGCATGGAGCTCCCCACCCCCACCTTTATGGTGCATGGACCAGGAGCTGTGGAGAGTTGTGCCATCAGGCCAGGTGGGCTCCATGCCTCCAAATGGGGCTCCAAGCACTGTAGCCAGGAGTGTGCACCACTAGGCCAGGCTGGCTCTGTGCCCCCAATGTACAGCTCGCCACTGAAATA
This sequence comes from Alligator sinensis, assembly GCF_000455745.1. Classification (NCBI taxonomy): domain Eukaryota; kingdom Metazoa; phylum Chordata; order Crocodylia; family Alligatoridae; genus Alligator; species Alligator sinensis. The sequence goes on along the minus strand of NW_005841901.1, from coordinate 3,545,815 downwards.
CTCAAAGCCCCACATGGAGGCACAGAACCGGCCCATTGGTGTGCCGCTCCCACCTGCATTACCAAGACCCCCATGTGTTGGCACAGACCTAGCCTGGTCTTGTCCAAAGATGTGCAACAACAGGCCAATTGGGCTGGCTCCATGCTGCCACATGCAGATCCAGGGACTCAATTGCAGTTGTGTGCCACCTAGGGGCTCTGCCTGCCACTGGTCACAAGTGCCCCAAGGGCCCGCCACCTGCTGCTGCTGCTACCACCAATGACAGTGTGGGGGGGCACACACAGCCACCCCCCCACCATCTCCACAGACCACCCCACACACCTTCCACAAACCCTACACCCACCTCCTATACTTCCCCATGAACTCCACACACCCCCACCTGCGCACACTCCCACATCCCCCACAGACCACCCCACCCCCCCACAAATCCCAAACCCACATACGCACACATCCCCACACCCCTTCACAACTACTCACCCCCCCACACATGCACAGCCCACACCCACCTCCCCAACCACACCCCAGACCACCCACACATACAATATACAAGAGTAAGGCTTAGTTTGAGCTATTACATAATCACCTATATATACACTATGGAAACACACGTAAATCAGGACAAAATATTTTTTGAAATAAAATTAAAATATGGTAGATGTTTGATTTTTAGTATATGATTTGTTTTTTTTTCTGGTTCCAATATGGCACTCCCCTCCCCACCCCCCCGGAGTACTTCCAGGGCAAGGGGAGGGACTTCCAGGGACAAAGGTCAGGGGTTAAGGAGTGGGATTTCCAGTCACAAAATAGCGACCAGGGGGCAGGCCACTTGTCAAGGGGTAGGGCCCTCAACAGCTCACCAAAAGTCATTAAGCGGCCGTCCAGCTGAAATAATTGGGCACCCTAACCTAGTCCAACTTTCAGGTGCTATTAGTTGCTCCTAAATAACCTTTCAGATCCATTTGCTACTGTTTCATTAACAAGTAAATCCTATTCCCATCAGATACTTGTCTGTGTTCACACAGATACACCTATATTCACTCGAGCAGAGAATCAGTTTAAAGGCTCCTCAAGTAAAGACTGAGGTGGAATTGATGGGATTCACACTGGGTGTATTTACAGGAGACACTTTATTCTACATGAGACTAATCTAATGAGTAGAAAAGCATCATCATTTACACATGCGCAGCATTTACTGCACAGTAAATTAGTCTAGTGCGCAGTTTGCTAGTACCTGTAGAAACAGGTAGATTAGCCGCACAGTAGTTACTGTCCATTAGCGCATGTGTAGATGCTAACTGGGAGCAATTTTGCTGCTGCCTAGCTAAGCCCCCATGCAGTGGAACCTGTGCCGGCTGCAGGGTCAGCTGTCTCCTGGCCCCGTGCATAGGGGGACCCATTCCCATGTGCACAGAGCCAAGAGATCTGTGAGGCTACAGGGGCAAAAGTACATGGGGCCAGGAGACAGTTGCCCCTGCAGCCACACAACTCTCCCTGCCCCATGCACATTGGGACTGGCCTACGTGCCCCATGCTAGCCACTGGCTTTGCACCTGGGGGAGCCTGGAACTCCCTCTGGCTGGCACAGTGGGGCAGAGAAGGGCAGAAGCAGTCTTGGACTGGGCTGTTCCAGTTGGGTGCAAATCTGTGCCTGTCAGGGTACATGTGTAGACATGTTCTCAGGTGTAGTTTACTGTGCCTTTTTTACTGCACAGTAACCTTACTGCACATTAATTGAACATTTAGACACACCCACCATGCTGGTCTTTTGCATAAGAGTGATTTGATCACTTCGAGTTAAGCCTATTCTATTGAATGGACAAGTAAAGCAAGTCCTGTCTCTGACATCACCATTTGGTCTATAACCAACATGCAAATTTAGCCAGGTTTTCTGCAGATCAAATTTTAAATGCAATTCTAATCAACAAAACCACTGATTATTTAATTCAGCCTATATATGTTCTGTTTGTTTTAGGTATCACTAGGCAAGTGAAACCAGACTTGGATGGCTTGGCTCAGGATTTAATGGACTTGTATCTGTCTCCATTCTTCCAAAAATTTCATCCATTGGGCAGTGATATTGACATAATTTTTGATTTGAAAACTACCTTTACAGACATCTTGCTTTTGAAGAAAGATACACATAACACCAGGAAGGGGCAACTCACTTTAAGCATCCTTTTGGGTGAATTAAAAAACCCCTGCATAATAGAAGGTGAAGCTGGCAAAGGGAAAACAACCCTCATGAAGAGAATTGCTATACTATGGGCTTCTGGGAATTGCCCTGCTTTGACTCATTTCAAATTTGTTTTCTTTATCAGCCTGAGCAGTGCAAAAGAAGGACTTTATGAAACTGTATGTGATCAGCTTCTTACAGTTCCATATACCATACCCAAGCAGGACTTCATGAGGATGTTGCTGGGACTAAGACAAAAGGTTCTTTTTCTATTAGATGGATATGATGAATTCAGGCCTTCAAACTGCCCAGAAATAGAAGCAATGATTAAAGAAAACCACAAATTCAAGAATATGGTCATTGTTACCACCAGGACTGAGTCTATTCGTAAGGTCAGACAGTTTGGTTCACTCATTGCTGAAACAGGAGATCTAACAGAGGAGAATGCTAGGCAGCTCATTAACAATGTCTTGGAATATGAGCTGGCCAAGGGTCTGCTAATTCATCTAGAGGAAACTAATTTCATGAAGAATCTTATGAAGACACCACTCTTTGTTGTCATTGCCTGTGCCATCCAAATGGGTGAAAGTAATTTTAATCCAAGCACACAAACAGCACTTTTCTGCACACTGTATGACCTGATGGTTCAGAAAAATAAGTACAAGACAGAAACAATTGCAGCAAATCACATTAAACTGAGCATAAATCATTGTGGAGACCTAGCCCTAGATGGAATACTTGACCAAAAGTTTGATTTTCAGTCTGAGGATTTGTCCAGTATCAAAGAAGAAGTACTACTGGCTTCAGGTCTTCTAAATAAATACACAGCTCAAAGGCTAAAGCCAGTGTATCGATTCTTTCATAAATCCTTTCAGGAATACACTGCAGGCAGAAGACTTTGCAGCCTATTAACATCCTCCAAGGACACAGAGATGGCTAGAGGGTTTAGTTACCTACAAAAAATGGACAATATTTCAGATATTACATCTACTTACTATAATTTGCTTCTTTATACCTGTGGATCCTCTGTAGATGCTACTAGAATAGTTATAAAGCATCTGACAGCAATCTATCAGCATGGAAGTCTTTTTGATCTGCCTTCACTAAGTAATCTTTCTTTGGAAGGAGAACCTGAAAAGGTGGAAAATGCAAAGCAGCATGAAGTTTTGCAGGCAACTAACCTGAATTCTTTTGTGGAATGTGTCATTAACTTATTTTATGAAAGTCGCTCAAAATCATGCTTGAGTGGAGAATTTGAAGAATTTTTTCATGGTAAGAGACTATGTATTAATACTCAAAGCATCCCAACATACCTCTTTGGGTTTTTTAAACACTTACCTAATTGTGTCAGTGCACTGGAACTCATTAAATTAGATTTTTTTGGAAATTCCTCACTGGATAACATGGAAGATGAGAACACAAGAAATTCCCAAATTTATATCCCTGAAAAGGCTGTCTCCTTGTTCTTCAAATGGAACCAGAAAATTCGGGCTTTAGAGATTACACTCCAGAATTTTAACAAGTTAAAGAAAGATGATATTAAGTATCTAGGTAAAATATGCTGCTCTGCCTCAAGTCTCAGCCTGCAAATCAACAGAAGTGCTGGCATTGCAGGAACATTGAAGAAAGTCCTTGAAACCTGTAAGAATATGCAAGACCTTATTGTAGAATCCACGCCTCTTACCACAGAAGATGAACAACAAATCATAGCAATGACAAAGCTGAAAAAAATAAATATAAGAGATCTGCAAAGCAAACATCTAGAAGGTACAGTATTGTGATCTGTGAGTAGTTAGAATGGCTACTGCAATCTCTGGGAATAATGTGGACCGCAACATGTAGTTCAGTGACACCTTTTTCTTTAATGTGGAAGATGTCTGGCTTTGATCATTATGGGAACTACTAATATCACTGGACCACACTTCCATATTCAAGATGAAGTTGACTGCAGTCTGTTGTATGCTTAGCCCTTGCACTCTTGCAAAGTGTCATTTCAGCTCCTTGTTGGGTAAAGATTTAGTATTTTTGCTGTAAAGTTGTTCAAAATCTCTGTAACACTGCCCTTTAAAAAAACTGGATGTTTAGTTACACAGGAGATACATAGATGAGATTTTTACATGGGAGAGATTTTTACATTTTGGAAGATCACCAGTACAAATAATCTAGAGTAAATGATGATAAAGTCTATAAATGAAACAATGATACTTTTTTGATGTCGGCTGCTGCATATCCTATCATAGATATTACTGTTTCTTTACCTTAGTTTTCACAATAGGTTCAAAGATTTTAAAGGCAACAAGGGACTATTAAAGGTAACAAGGGACTACTAACAAGGGATTATTATGATAATCTTGTCTAACCTTTTCCAAAATATAGGCCAGCGGCTTTTACAAAGTAATTCCTGCATCAAACTTAGAATTTTTGGGTGAGCAAGCACACATATTTTACAAAAATATCCAGAATTAATAACTTCATATGATAGAATATCTTCTACCCGCTTTGAGTTGTTCCATTAATTAATAACATTTCTAATGTTGAATACATTTGAAAATACTCCCTTCCTCTCAAATTTGCAACCCAGCACTAAAGGATAGGAAATAACAAGCCCCAAGCACAGAAAAATTTTACAGGTTCTTCTGTGTAAGGTGGCTGGTTTTCTGGAATTAGGAGAGGGGCATACTCATTGCTACAGGATGTGGGGCCTACTTAACACAAGATCCTTACACAGTTAGAGCATGGCAGAAAATAAGTGGGGGGCTGCTGCATCATAGACCCACTAACTATTATGCTCCAAAGTCTCTTCCATTTGATTTACATCTTTGAATAGATGCAACTTTCACATATACACTCACTCAAAAGTTTCTGCATCCATTTTGTATCTAATATGACATTTCACTCATTTTTCCTGTAGAACCCTGAAAGTTTACAATAGGGAAGAGAATTATTGTCTGGCAATAAAACATTGCATATGCTTGAGTACTTAAAAAAAAAAACTTGAACAAATATTAAACAGATTTTAATCAGAACGTGAAAAGGAACATCTATCTGGGATATATTTTGTTGCCAAATTGCAAGTTCCTGACAATTTCTATTAAAACACTAGGGGCATTTTTACACATGGATGTGCCGCTGCGCTGGGCACTTTGGAAAGTTCAAAACTGCACTGCCACCATTTTCTGTAAAAATCTCATTCTCAGGCAGAAACCAAAGGCTGTGCAAAAATAAAAATCTCATTGTCAGGCAGAAACCAAAGGTGTCTGAAAAGCCGACATTTAAAAAAAAAAGGTCTAAACAACTAAAAAAAAGTCCTCTATCGAACTGGCACACTTATGCAGGATTTAACCACAGGCATTACTGTTTCTGTGAGATAATATCTGAAGTACTATATACATTGTCATATGTAAGAAGAGATGGTAATGAATTACAATTTCAACAGGAATCACAAGTTTCCATTTTCAGATTATTGCTTGTTTAAAACTTAGTTTGAATTTTGCATTAACACTTTCTAATTTAATCAAATTTTAATTTGCTAGAAATCTGCAGTCTCTTGTCAAAGATTGTATTTAGAATCATATTCGGAAACAGAATTTTTTAATTTACTTTTTACAGGAACTGTTATTACAGAACTATAACTTGACCTACAAATGAGTTTGTTACAGTGCAAAAAATGACAAAGTGACTTACTAATTTACGGTTCTTTTCTGGCAGGTGGACTTATTGATGGAATACACAACCTAATTAATGTTGAAAAGCTCATCTTTGACAATATAAAGATGAATGAGAGCAATGCTAAAAAATTAGGTAATATCCACTTTAATATTTCACACAATAATTATTTGCTTTTCAGATACTGAATGTATAGACTGTTGGCCTCACATTCCTGCACTGTGAGGACCTGAATATTCTATCATCTGTTGATAGAAAAGTCATTTCTTCTACATGTGCAATAAGGTCTTGATTTGACCTGCATGACCTTAGGCTCCTGGCACATGTTCATCTTAAGGCACCATGGGATCTGATCCCCAATCCCAACAATCATTCCTCCTGCCATTCCACATGTGACATGGCAGCTGATTGTTAGCCCTAGCCCCAGGATAGCACCAGGGCTGTTTTAGGATTGAGGCTGGGACTTTTGAAGGGCTTTACTCCAGGGAGTTTAAACCCTGCACCTGACAGCTTCAGTGTCCAGCAGCAGTCCAGTGGGACTACAAATTGTGGGCTCACAATTTAAAGTCACTAGCAGAAGTGCTTCTCTCTCTGGGAGCCTCTAATACCCCATTCCCAGGAAAAAAGGGAGCTGTGTGGTCTTGGGTTTAAAGTCCCCGGAAGGGGAAGCCCTTCCTTCCCCACACTAGGGAGTTTGGTCAGGCGAGGTTAAACTCTATAGCAGGGGAGTCCTTCCTGCCAACAGAAGCCCTAGTTGGAGAACTGGGGCTGCCCTGGTAGCTGGCGCCAACAATCTGCTGATTGTCAGCACTAGTTCTGGGACAGTCCCTGGGACATGCCATCTGTTTAAGTTGGAGTTACCCTAGAAATCAATTATACAAATATTCTACATTATACATGGACATTTTTTATGGCTGGTTTGCCATTTTATGGTGCCTTAAATTGGGTGCATGCATAGTATCCTTGCTATTGATTCTGCAATTAACACATTAATTGTGGCATAAATGTAACATGTAAAGGGACCCTTACTGTTATTGTCTCGGACGGCCAGAGCCGACTCAAGGTGATTTAATAATTACTCGTTCGTTGGGCGGGCTGGTGAATAGAGAGGCGGACAAGGCTTAATTGGTTGCAAAACTTTACTTACGCCGCTTGTAGCTGCGACGCTGATGGTCCGGTCGTATGAACAACTATGTTAGTTGTTCCAGCTGGCAAGGCTCAGGCTAGTTCATCCGTCCACAAATCAAGCCGGCGGGGCAAGGGTATGTCGGGGATTGCGCTTGGCGACGGGGAGAAGAATCGATAGGTGATCAGTCTATCGATCAGCTCAGCTGCAAGTCAGATTTCTTTAGAGGCACTCTGCAGTGTGCTCAAAGTTCTCCGACTTGGGCGGAAGTCGCACGAAATTCTAAACAGCCAGCAAGTCAATTACCAGCCGCCACGTAGGAATAATTTAGAACTAGCCAATAGCGGGACACAAATTTGCATTCGAATGGCGGGAACTCTCTTGCACCGGGGTTTTCTGCTGCAACAGAAAACCTTTTACTTTGCAAGAGGCTCTCATGTGGCAGGAAAATTCCATAGTGCCGAGGCACCAAAATCACTGGGTTGTGACAGTTATGAGGTATTAATGTCCTCCAAATAATATATGTCATAGTCAAACAAACATAAAGGGTCAGATCCTTTTCTTTCCTACACTTTTGCATTTTCCAGGATGGGACATTATGTCAAAGACAATGAAAGATACATCTCCCCCATAGAAAAGGTCCAGGCTTTCCAGAAGTTCTAAGATATTGCCAGGCAGAATGATTTTGCAGTGGCCAGGGCTACTTGCATTGACTCTCTTTATATTCTTTGGAATTAGATTGGGGGTGAAAAAGGTATTTACAGCTGGATCTCAATGATAAATGGAGAACCTCTTTGACTAGACTTAGGACCAAACAGATGCCCACAGCTGTTTTGGCTGGATGTAGACTTTCCATTCCAAGGGCTAAAAGATGTTGCCCAGCCTGTTTAGAAGTTTTGGAAGACACTGTTCATTATGTCTTAGAATGCCCTCTATATAATGTCATGAGGAAAAATATTTATCACCATTCTTGCAGAAATTGATATACTTCTCAAATAGAGAGAAATTAATATGGCTCCTTCAGCAAACAGATCCATATTTAGTTAACCATCTTGCAATTTTTGCTTACAAGGCTGAAGCGATCAGAGCTAAACATTCTTTATTGTTTATATGACTGATAAACTTTATCACTGTAGTTGCTTTTTTACTGTGTTAATTGTGGACCTATGCACAACATTTTTATAGATTCATGATCCGATTTATCACCGTATTTGTACTTGATTATACAGGTTTCCCTCATTTTATGTGGGTTTTGTATGTGGGAATTCGCTCTTATGCAATAACCCTTTCTATACCAAAAAATCGTTATATATGAGATAAATTCACTCTTATGCAATCCATGTGGTGGAAGCCCGCAGTCAGCTGCTTTGTGAGGTGCATTGTGGGAGGGATGTGCACCAAAATATAGTCTCCTGTGTAGATCTGTGTTCCTCCCTCATTGTCTGCGATATGTGTTTCTGTAGTTGCCATCCCTGTTATGGTAACATTCACCACCACCCTGTGCTTGTGTGTAACGTCTGCTGTTGGTGAGTACCAAAACTGTCTTGTAAAAGTGGTAGAAATGGATCTGGGGGTCAGTACAGTCCAGGTCTTGGAATATATCCATATTTGTTACATTGTAAAATGGGTTCCCTATATGCAAATTCGAGTTATGCGCCATTTTCCAGGAACGCATGTACAGCATAAAGCAAGGGAAACCTGTATTAATTATAGGAGTAGGAACAATGTTTTTATAATGGTTGGCCCTATTTTATTATTATATTTGCATTTCTGTTATTTTTATATAAATTTATATTGTGGTTATATGTCATGTTTTCGGGAGCATGGCTTTCAGCCAGAATCTTTAATGAATTGAATTGAATTGAAGGGTTGGATCCCTGGGGCTCGCCAGCCTGCTTAAAATGCAAGTCAAGAGGTACCAGGTGCAGCTTGTGAACGTTGAGATGGTGGGACAGACAGAGCGTCCCATGGGAGCGTTGTGGGGGGCGGTCCTCCATGTGCTCGGTAGCAGACCTGGAAGTAGACCAGAAGTACGGTGACTGGTGCCTCCTGGGTCTGGGGAGCACCTGGGGTTCTCCCGTAGCTGATCGCCAAGTCGGGGGGGCACAGGGGAGTCCACCACAAAGCATGCAGGTGGCCCTTCTCCGCGCTCCCGTGGGATGTTCCATCTGCCCCACCCTCTCAGCATTCACAAGCCATGCCTGGTACCTCGAGATACATAGAAAAAACGTATAAAGCTATGTCTATGGCCAAATTGCTGATTCTCCAAATCAGAATCCAATCTTCAGATTCGGCTGAATCAGATCAGGACAGTGATCCAAATCAACGAATCAAATCACTGTCTCCCCAGTTGGGCCGAATCTGAATCAAATACTGCCCACTTCGCACACCCCTATTATACAATATAAACATAAAAGTAGTAGCGATATGTCCTATGAATGAATCTCCACTTTTTTCCTCACTCAAAACATCAGTAAACAAATATTGGAACAGGGTGTTCTTAGCACCTTTATCTGCTTTTTCTCATTCCATTCATAGCTGAAGGCATCAAGCTTTTGAAAAAGCTGCATTTGTTGCACTTGAGCCATTTGACTGACATTGGAGATGGAATGAGGTGCATAGTAAGAGCCATCTCTGCTGAACTAGGTGATCTTGAAGAAATCCATCTAGTTAATTGTTGTCTCTCTGGGGATGCTGTGGAAATACTGGGTGAGTATAGAAATGATGGTATATGCAACATGAACAGTAGGTGATGAAAATAAAAAAGGAACTATACAAAAAGAGGAACACAAATAGGAATGAATGTAAAGCAGCATTTCATAAATTTGTAGACCCAAGGCACCCCTCCAAACTTTTCTGAATTTAGAGGCACCCTGTTTCAAAAAACAATTTCACTTGTTTATTGACTACACAAAAATAATAGAGCACTTCTTTTGTTACAAAGAACTCAGAAAGACTACAGCAGGGCAGAATGTTCTGACACTACAGATTCCTGTTTGAAATCTGAGTTTATCTTGTGAAGCACATATAGGTGTTTGCATATGTAACAGTGCTAATATTGTGCAGCATCCTGCAGCACCTTTAAAAGAATTTCTTGGGATCCTAGGGTACTGTGACACCCCAGTTGAGAACCACTAGCATAAATAGTGCAAGCATGCAAGGGAAAGGCAAAGGTGCAACATGAATTTCATTTAGCAAAGGACAAAAGACAACTGGGCCATTTTCTATACATAAACTAGAAATGAGTAGCAGGAAAACTAATGCTCTAGTCCATTTATAAATAAGAAAGGAGAGCAAATAACAGATGAGGACAGAAGATTGAAGAATCAATCTTATTTTTTGGTTGAGTCTTCACAAAAATGTGAATTCTGATCAAGGAAGTTAATTTTAACAAGTAGCTAGGAGTGCAGGCAGGAGTGTGGAAAGAACAGAGGGTATTTAGATACAGTAGATACATTAAACTTGACAGAAATTGATTAAATGAACCCTACAGTAAGTACTTAAGGAATTAGATGAAGCTATTTCTAAACCACTGGCAATTGTCTTGAGAATTCTGGGAGGACAGGGGAGGTCCCCAAGTACTAAAGAAGAGCAAACAAAGCTGCTATCTTTAAAAAAGGGTCAGAAAGAAATTTCAGGATATTATATACTACTCAGCTTAATTTCTAGAAATCTTCTGAGC
>NW_005841901.1:3529596-3535159 GCF_000455745.1 Alligator sinensis | reverse complement strand
AGAGCCTGAGCCTGAATTGATTCCTTCTTTGCAGGTTAGTTTAACTTGCATAGATTGTACCACTTTTTGATTCAGGAAATGCAGGCACATGCCTGCAGTGGCTCAGGGCAGAGGCCAGGGGCAGTAGAGTGAGCCCTCTCTTCCCTTCTGCAGTACAGTGGAGTCACATCTTACGCAGGGGTTAGGTTCTGAAGTCAGCGCGTAAGGCAAAAATTGCGTATAGTCAAATCGCGATTACCGTGCCAGCGATTTGACTAGTGGTGACTGCCTCTGCCTCCAAAACCTCCTGCCGTCGCCGCGGAGCTGTGCTTAGAGCTGTGTGGCCGGCGGCAGTGGTGCAGTGCGGGGTGGTGGTGGGGATGTCTGTGCACCGCCCGGCCACCACCACGCTGCCAAAACCTCCTGCCGCCACTGCAAACTCAAGCCCCCCCCCGTGTATAGTTGAATTCACACAAGTTAAATGCACGTATGATGTGACTGTACTGTACTGAGCTGGGGGGGAGTGCGGGGGCGTGTGACCAGCCTTGGCAGGAAGCTATGATTAGGGAGAGGTTTAAACCCCTACCCTGGCCTGCACAGTGCCCAGCCGGGGTGTGCCTGATGTGGGAGGGGAAGCAGCCATTTTCAGACTTTTCCCCCAGTTGCAGCTTAAGGGGCAGGGAGTGTTGCCAGACCCTGGCCCCAGCTAGCACTGTGAGGCAAAGGGTGGGGGAGGGAGGAACTGCTTGTATGGACTGTATGCATCTGTATTATCCTGCTAACTAGTGCTTTGTATTTGCTGACTGCTCTGACAGGTCCCATTCATTGCAAACCAGGTAATTTCTCACACCTTTCTCTGTCCCCTATTGAACACTGACAAATTGTGGGACGGGAAAGTTGCACTCTAACCAGGCTCAGTAATTGATACATAGAAACAATCACCAGCATTATTCGCTGCATAGTGAAACTTCATTTGATGTAGGAGTTTCAGGGTGGGAGATGCCTCTGGCTTTGAAGCAAGCCAGCAGCCACCAGCCTGCAGGGAACTTATCAAAGCACAAAGCTTATCAGCCCATCAAGAAAACAAAAGCCTCTCACTCATTAGTTCAAGCTCTTCTTACCACAGGATACAGGCATTTTGCAAGGCATTTACAAGCCACTGGTTTCTTGCTCAGGAAGAAAGGGAGCGAGGCTCGCTGACAGACATTACCAGCTGACCTTCTTATTAATTCCAGAAAGCCCTAAGTGGAGACTGCCTTTGTTCTGTCTGCCTTTGTTCCAGTGAAATTGGAGATACATGCATAGATACCTCTCAGCATTAGCTAGGATAGGGGTGATGTGGCTGGGGTCCATGCTGCTGGGGTCCTTGCTGTGGGAGAGGGGTGGGGGGAATCCCTGCTTGAGCAGTGAGTGGCAGGGGGGGGGGGGGGGGCAGGGGCAAGCCTAGCAGATGCTGCTATGCCCCTGCCAGGCAGACCCCAGCTGCTGTCCCCAACCCCCAGAAGTTTCATAAACCGGTTTGACCCAAATCAGTTAAGTCTGATACTACATTCAACCTGGTTTATCGTAAAACAATTTCAGCCATTTTGAAACTGGTTTATGTGCACTGAACTTATGTCTGTTACAGGTTTAAACCAGTTTCTGATCACTTAAACTGGTTTATGTGTAACTTGTGTCCCTAGCCCACTGGAAGAAATGGTACAATCAATTCATAAGTACCTGAAAGCTAACAAGATAATAAAAAAATAGCCACTATGGATTTATCAACACCAGATTATGTCAAATCTAATTTCCTTCTTTGGCTGGCTTAGTGGATAAGTGGAGAGCAGTCAGTATGATATATCTTGATTTTTGTTAGGCTTTTGCCACCGTCCTACATGATAGTGTCCTGGGCAAACAAAGAAAAAATCACTATATTAAAATATCAAAAGGGAGGTGCATAACTGACTGAAAAGTAAAGTCAGAGAGTAGTTATCAATGGTTTGATGTCAAATAGAGAAGATATTTCAAGTGGGATCCCACAGGGATCTGTGCTTTCAACAATGACTTGGATGACACAGTAGAAAGTGCTCTTATAAAATGTATAGATGGTACCAAACTGGGAAGAGTTTCAACCACTTTGTAGGACAAGTTTGGAATTCAAAAGCACTTTTACAAATTGGAGAAGGAGCTTAAACTCAGTAAAATGAAATTGGTGGAGTTAGGGAGATCACAAACTAAATACAAGTCAACACTGGTTGCATTTACATGTCGCCATACAGAGAAGTTGCTATGGCAAGGTGCCTTAGTACTTTCTTTTGGAAGTACTAAAGCACTGTGCAGTATGGGTGGTTACTGCACTGTATGTGCAGTGCACAGGTTGATTTCACCACTATGTTGCTGTAGCAGTGCACTATACTCAGGGAGCGTGCCACTATGGCAACATAGCTAAACATGTGTAAACACACGTGATCATTATGTTGCCATAGCGCACCATAGAGTGATGTAGCACATTGCCATGTTGCCGTAGGGTGAAGTATAGACAAGCCCACTGTGATGCTGTTGCAAAGAAGAAAGATCTAATTTGGGAACACATAACAGGAGTGTCATATATAAGACACAAGAGGTAATTATTTGAGCTATTCAGTGCTCTTGAAGCTTTGCTAGAATATCGTATATCAGTGGTGCTCAACCTTTTTGGTCAGTGAGCCAGATGAACAGTGCCCAGTTTCTCTGCAGGCCAGATCTACCCAGTGGACCCAATCCAGTGTCCAGAGTGGGTGCTGCTGGACCCCATCCAGCTGCATGGACAGCCTGGCCTTTTCCAGTTGCATAGGGAAGGGAGTACGGCCTGGCCCCAACTGGGCAGGGTAGAGGGAAGGGGTCATGGGGGGAGGCTTGGCTCTAACCAGCTGTACAAGAGAAAGAGGCATGGCTGGCCCTATGGGAGGAAGGGGGCATGGCCTGGCCTATGAGTTGGCCAGGTGGAGGGAAGGGTGAAAAAGGGGTGTGGTCCAGTCCAATGTGGGGGAAGGGGATGCAGCCTGGCTCCAACCCAACTATGAAGAGGGTAGGGGACCTAGCCCGGCTTTGATCTGGCCATGTAGTAGGAGGGTCATGGCCCGGTTCTGACCTACTGCTCAGAACTTGAGATTTTGCAGCAGGGAAGGGGTGGCAGTATTAACTGCCACTGGTCTCCTGCTGCCAAATTTCCTGACCCATGGGAAGCCCCACAGGCCAGATTCCAAGGCTCCATGAGCCACATTTGGCCTTCAGGCCAGAGGTTGAGCACCCCTGCCGTATATAGTTTTGGGCACCATAGACAAATTGGTGAGAGTCCAGGTAGAACATGAATAAGTGGTTTAGAAAACATGAAGAATGGAAGAAATTGGGTTGGCTTTGTCTAGAAAAGAGGGGAGAGAGAGGGGGGAATATAACAAAAGGCTGTTATAAATATGATGGTGATTGATAGTTCTCTGTGACCACAAGGGAAGGACATAAAGAAATCAGCTTAATTTGCAACAAAGAAGATTTAGGTTAGATATTAGGAAGGACTTTTTAACTGTTATGGTGATGAAACAACTGGTACAAGAATCTGACTGCAATTAAAACAGCAATAACAAGATTTTTCTTTATATCTCTTAGCTCAGAATCTTTGTAATTTACCAAAACTGAATGTACTTGATTTATCTGAAAATTATTTGGGAAAGGATGGAAAAGTTGCAGTTCGTAAACTAGGTAAGACAAAAGATTTCTTCTGATGAAAAGTTAAATTGAGGGATACACCTCATGTTAGGGTCTGTACAGATGGATATAAATGAATTAATTTTTAAGTGAGAAATAACTCTAGAATCATTCCATCTCAGTATATAGCAGGTTGCATTGCACAGGGTGATGGGTGACAGATTATGAGCGCAATCGGCTGCTTTGTTTGCTCAGTCATTCTTTGCTGAGGCACTTAGAGTGTGAAAGTCAGTGTAATTTAACTCTCTTCTATGATTTTACACTGAACTGTAACAATCACTGAAATGACATTTATCATTTTATATAGCTAACAGCCTTAACATCCTTCCAAATATGAAAGTGCTGATGCTTCCTTGGGGAGATGATGTGAATGTCTGCCTGAGCGAGCTGCTAATGCAGCTCAAAACAATGCCACAGCTGACAAAACTCGGATTGAATAGATGGAGCCTTACTGATGTTGAGGTTAAAGTTCTAGGTAAGTACAATTACTGCAGAAGGATGAAAGATGGACAAAAGCAGAACAAAAATAAATACTGGAAATTAGGAAGCCTCAAATGATGTGGAATGAATTGAGAGTAAAGTAGAAACTCAGTTTCATGATTTCACATTTCTATTGTTAGTGGTTTCTAATAATAGAAATGAAATAACAGTGGGTTTGTGTGGGATAGAAATAAAAATGCAATTTAATTAAACAAATTGCATAAGCAATGCAAGGGACCCTAAAACAGCTGGAGACTGTTGGAGCAGAATTTCCTGTCTACTAACAGAGGCAATTGTTCCAACTCCTGTACCAGCCACAGAGGTAAGTCAAGTGTAGGGCTGAGTGGGGTCCCAGTATGCCTTATCTTCCCTGATCTGGCATCTATTACAGATCTTATCCCAGTGGCAAAGTTAGGTCAGACCCCTTGCTTAGCTAACGCTCTGCAGGAGGCAACAGCTGAGGATCAGAAAGCTGCACCCAGTTTCCTGAAGCTGCCACTGTCTACTACATCTGAGCATACCAAAGGGAAAAGCAAAGTTGAAATGAATGACAGTTTTCCATGGTGCTGACCCTGTAATATTTTGTGCATTGGTGGACCCTGGCATGAATATGTAGAACACGTAAAGTCAATTAATCTTTTTGTGGGTAGAAGGATCCCATTTTACTCAGCAAACTCTGTGTTTGAGACTTAATGAAGAATAGCTTGGGATTGGTATGAGTAACACAATGTAGCCCGTGGCCATTGATACTTCTGCTTTGGTAGTTATTCACGCAGAAACCCCTCCCCCCAGCCTCCACCCCCAATATGTAAGGCTATTTTAAGTCTGAGTCAAAACTTCAATTTTTAAGCATGCATTAAGTCCTCATGGCTTCAACAAGACTAGAGCATGTGTTCAAGTGTTGCCCTAATAGGGATTGTTTTCTGAATTGGGGGCTTAATTAAAGTTATATCCGGTCACTTTTTAATGTATACTTGTATATGTTCGCAGGTACATTTTTTGAGAAAACACCATTGGAAGACCTCCAGCATTTAGACTTGGCAATGAACTGTGTGACAAGTAATGGCTGGCTTTCCTTCGTTCAGGCACTGGTGAATCTCAACAAGTTGAGATTTTTAGACTTTAGCAGCAAATGTGACTTGGTACCTGACCCACTGTTAATCTGCAAAATGAGCCAAGTGCTAACTACACTGAATTACTTAAAAGAGATAAGGTTGACTGGCTGGAAGTTAGATGACCATGATCTGGGACTTCTTAGTGATGCAAAAGTGAGCTGTGGAAAAGAATTTCAGCTAGTGAATTTTTAAACAAGGCCAGCCTCAAGTGAGAGCAGCAACTTGAGCTCTTGTACTTTGATATCCGCTCCTACGCGTGGCCATGT
>NW_005841901.1:3499451-3529565 GCF_000455745.1 Alligator sinensis | reverse complement strand
AGCTCCAAGGCTGACTGAATCTCCCATCTGTCAGCAAGACTGGAGAGAGAAAACCCTGATCAACTTCTCTGGCAGAAAGAGCAAGGAAAGAGAGAACTCATGGACTGGTCACCTTCTGTTAGATTGACACCCTGCACATTGGAAGGCCAGCTGTACTTTTAAGTGTTTTTTAGGTATATGCACATTTTGTGAGTCCATTTTTAGCACTGCTGCTAATTATGAAATTTTTGAAAGTTCTTAATAAAAAGACAAAAGTCCAGTGCTTCTGGTAAAATAGATATAGTTTATAAAACTGTACTGTCCCTGACATTGCACAAGGAAACCTACTGCCTAGCCTAGTCATGCCTTTAAAATGGCTGTAAGCACAATCTGTCCTTTAGGGTGCCTATACACATGCAGCAAGGCACTCTGATGCACTATAATTACAGCGCATTGGAGCAGACTTGATTAATCGAGTCTGCTGGAGCATGGTAATTACTGCTGTCCAGTAGATGCCAGTTTCCCATGTATCAGCATCCCTGTGCTGAAAACTGGCGGCAAGGGTGCTTTAACTAAAGCTTGTTCAATAAGCTTTAGTTAAAGTGCCCCACTGCCATTTTTCAGCACAGGGACACTGATACACGAGGCGCTTCAGGAGCTTTAATTACAGTGGCTCTTGGAGCCGCTCTAATTAAAGCCACCCTTTCCCGTCTCCCCCTTCCACTCCCGAAGCATGTGTATAAACATCCTTTGGTTCTGTCAGATACAGAGAACCAGACTAAAACCATCAGCAGTGATAGCCACCACAGATTGGGCAGAATAGGCAAGGAAATGGTTCTCTCCCCTTGCCACATCAGTCTTCTCTGCAACAGAATACATTGGGCACTGAGGCATTCCTCTCCTATTCTGTACAGAAAGGTAGGAGAAGGCTTTTTCTTGAGAAAAATCTTTAAAGGAGAAAGATGCACAAGGGAAAGGAGAGAACAAGCACAGGAATAATAAAAGGTGGAATGGAAAACAAACCTGTCAGGAATAACTTAAAATTAAAAAGCATTTCCATCCTTTCTGACAAATGATGTTCTTAAAAGGTTTTAGACTTACCTGTACACATGTAGTTTTATAATGCTTTCTGATTTTACTGCCGCCTTCATTTAGATGTCAGAAACATTCATCCTAGCCACCCTCAGTGTTGAAGTCTGAAAACTTTCATGGTTCCTGTGAAAAATTAAACCAAAATATACATTATTGCATTTTCCTTGGCATCTTCTTAGAGCTCATGGCAATAAAAAAAAAAGAGAACAAGAGCCTGGGTATAAAAGCTTAACCAGTTACAAAACAGATAAACAATCATTCCTAACTCTTCAATCACAGTCAGATCTTACAATCTGATGCTCTTACTGGGGATTTCCTGTGTTGTCCTTCTCATTACCTCATATCTCCTGCTTTTTGTTGGTATTCTGCTGCTGGTTCCCTTCCAGTTGTAGCCACATGCTCTGTTTAGCTTCTGGCTTCCTAACTAACCACCCCAGGATGTTGCTTACTACTGAGCCACAACCCTCCATCTTTCTATCTGATGTCAGTGGCCTTGGTGATCATTGCAAAGTCCTCCCCCATCTGCTGAAGTGCTTAAGTATTTTGTCTTTGCACCTCCTGGAATGATGTGTGGCCTAATCATTTTCCTCCAGGTCATTCTGGGAATAGCAGCATGGGGCAGCTAGCAAGGAGCCAGCATACTCATTATAGTAGTTCACACAAATACTTCTTTCAGCTAGAAAGAACTTTTCATGTCTTACACTTCCATTCACCTTAAAATGTCTTCTCTTTTTACATTTCTTTATTAATTATATAAACATTTCTCCAGTGAATTTATAGCATTTCTTATAATGTGATGCCGCTTGACGCAAAGTGCCACATTACATTTGAGTTAGTGAGGGACGAAGCAAAAAAAATTGGAAGTTTGATTTGGAAGATCAGTGGATAAGCAGCTAAGCTAAGAAAGGGTTTCACTCATCATGACTTATCAGCTGCAGGCAAGGAAGAAGGTGCAGAAATAGCAGGAGGACTATGCAGAAGGCCAGACCCTTCTCCGAGTGAGGTACAGTAGGTAGGGGGCCCTAAGAATTAGCCACAGAGCTGTGTCACGGCAGAGCCATGGGAAGAAGGCTGGGTCCTAGCACGCTACAGTCAGCAAAACAGACTGCACAGCTATGTCTGTTTCCCTGCTGACACAGCAAGTTTGAGGAGCCAGATAGAGCCTGTCTATAAGTGAAAAATAGACTAAAAGAAAAAAATTACCCTGGGAGCTGAGAACCAGAAATGTGTCTTTAGTAGGGCTGTGCGAAACTTCGGTCCCTGATTTGATTTGGCCGAGATTCGGCCTGATTTGGTGGCCGAATCTCCGAATCTGAATTGAATCAGAGGACTCTTTAATCTCTCCAAATCAAATCGGAACCCTCCAAATTGAGTCAGAGTTATTCGGAAAGATTTGGAGATTCGGACATAGACACAGCTTTAAATGTTTTTTCTACAAACCTCTAGGTAGCAGGCAGCTCATGAATGCTATGGGCATTGGAGTGTCCCACAGGAGTGTGGGGGGCTCCCCAGTGTGCTTGGCAGCAGACCCAGAAGTGGATCAGAAGCAATTCTAGTCCACTTCTGTGTCCATTGGGGAGCGTGCTGGGAGGCCCCCCCACGCCCTCCCGGCTCAGTGACTGGTGCTTCCTGGGTCTGAGCACCCAGGGTCCCTCCAGGACCAATCGCCGAGCTGCGGGGTATGGGGGGAGCCCCAGAACGCTCCCTGGCAGACCCAGAAGTGGACTGGAAATACTTCCAATCCACTTTTGGGTTCACCGCCGAGCACATGGAGCGCCCCCCTGCACCCCTGTGGGATGCTCCATGCACCCCAGCATCACAGCATTCATAAGCTGCACTGGTACCTCGAGGTATATAGAAAAAACATTTAAACATCTGTCTATGTCCAAATCGCTGATTCTCTGAATCACCATCAAATTTTCAGATTCGGATTCGGCTGAATCAAATCAGGGACAGTGATCCGAATCAACTAATCGAATCACTGTCCCTGATTTGAGCCAAAACCAAATCCAAATTGAATAGGGTCTGCTTTGTACACCCCTAGTCCTTAGCCACCTTTGCACCTCCCCCTACCCATCAGTGGCTCCCATTCCTCCAAGCAGTTGTGGACCTTGTTCTATCATCAAATTTATCGTGGTGGTTAAAAATACAAACAATACACTTTCACAATATTCCTGAAAATGGTAACAGTCCTTGAATTGACTGACAACGAGTGTTATAATCATATTGCTGCACATTTCCTATTTACCGGGTAAAAAGCTGATGTTGAAATGCTTAACATGTCAAAACATAAAGAGCTGGAAGCTGCAGCATACAAAAGATCACTGTCTTTACAATACATTGTAGTGTGAGCCTACACTGATTTATGAGCAATTAGGCTATGTGCTTTCCCAGCCCACAGGAACTGAATTAATCCCCCAATATCCGAGATTATATTTTTTCTTTCAACCATATAATAAGCAATAAGAAGCTTTTGGGTTCATTTTATTTGGACTATTTCCCACAAGTGGTATAAATGTGTCCTTAATGCTGCTGAGAGGCTTGCTAATACAATTAGTGGGATGACTGTAATATTTGTAGATGACTATTCCATATATGGCTAATCTAAAATGGGGGTGAGTGGTGCACAAACTGGCTTTAAATGCAAATCTCAAACGGTAGCATTTGTCAGCTTTCAGCTGTCAGCTTTCAGCAGATCATGAATTTTATTGTGTTCATTGCTAATTAAAATTCTTACACAGCAAACTTCCTTCACCCTGGGCTTGACCTGCCTCATATGGTGCACTGAAGTTGCATTTGCCTTGAATTAGGGTAGCAAGGGCATGTGACATGTATTCTGTAGTCACCTTCCTCACTTTGAGCCTGTAATGACCAGCTAGCACGCAAGGAGAGCATTAACCACCACACTCATTTAGCTCTAAACACAACCGGTTCTAGTAAAAGCAAAAAAGAGAGGGGCCATTTCTAATTTAAAGACTTCCCTTCCTAAAATGAAACACCCCCCTCCCATTCTATTTTTTTCTTATTCTCCTTCCTTTTTCCCCTCTATGACTCTTTCGCACCAGTATCTTTCTATCTTAAGGACTTCTAATTAAACTCACAGGGTGCATCTACATGTGTGCTTCACTGAGAAGTTGATTAATTAGCCCCACAGTAAAGCATCACTGTCTACACATGTGCCAGTATTAGGGCACAATACATTAATTAACTCCACTGAAGGATAGTACTGCCAGGTACAGTACTATCCTAAGGTTGAGTAATTTACCCCACCAAAATGCATGTATAGATGGTCACGGGCTGGCTGGGGCATGAGGGTGCTAAAGTGCAGAGGGCTACCTGCCACCTAGCCTCATATCATAGCTCCTTGTGCCCCAGCCAACCCCTCCATTGCTCAATGTTGCCACCCGGAGCCCGGGGCTGACGCCCTCCAGGCCCTGTGCCAGTCCAGGGCTGTTCCACCCCAGCTCAAAGTGCTGCCATCCCACATGCACGTGTAAATGTGGTGCCTGGGAGCAGCTGGCTCTGGCACAAACTGCACCAGAGTTTATTTCATAGCACTAATAGCTAGGGGTGTGTGAAACGGGCCCTATTCAATTCGTATTCAGATTCAGCCCAAATCAGGGACAGTGATTTGATCTGTTGATTCGGATCACTGTCTCCGATTCAATTCGGCTGAATCCGAATCTGACGATTCAATGCTGATTCAGAGAATCAGCAATTCAGACACAGCCACAGCTATAAAAGTTTTTTCTACATACCTTGAGGTAGCAGCACAGCTTATGATCGCTACAATGCTGGGGTGCAAGGAGCATCCCACAGCAGTGCAGGGGGCTCTCCAGTGTGCGTGGCAGCGAACCCAGAAGTGGACTGGAAGTACTTCCGGTCCACTTCCAGGTCTGCCAGGGAGCACGTGGGGGAGCCTCCCCAGCCCGGCGATCGGCCACAGGGGAACCCTGGGTGCCCCCCCCCCCCGACCCAGGAGGCACCAATCACCCTTCCGGGGGTTGTGGGGGACCCCCAGCATGATCCCCAGTGGACCCAGAAGTGCTTCTGCTCCACTTCCGGGTCTGCTGCTGAGCATGCAGGGGAGCCTCCCACGCTTCTGTAGGATGCTGCATCTGCCCCAGCACCATGGCATCCAGAGCCCCTGCTACCTAGAGGTATGTACAAAAAACATTTAAAGCTGTATCTATGTCTGAATCACTGAATCTGTCTGAATCTCTCTGAATCAGTTCAGAGGGTTCTAAATTGATTCGGGGAGATTAAACGATCTTCTGATTTGATTCAGATTCAGAGATTCGGCTACTGAATTGGGCTGAATCTCCACCAAATCGAATTAGAGACCAAACCTTTGCACAGCCCTACTAATAGAACAGGTAGATACATGCACAGGCTGCATCTGCACGAGCGTGGATGTTTGGGTCCCCAGGGAACACTTGTGCCACGAGTCTTCTGGCGTGCGACAGATAACCCCAGGTGAGGTACAGGAGACTGGGGCCAGCACTGGGCTGGTCCCAGCAGCCTTACCTCAGGTCCCGGGATGCGCCTGGGGCTACAGCAACAGTGATCCTGCTGCTTGGAGCCTGGCTGGCAAATGGAGTTGGGCTCCGGCAGCCAGACCCCACTTTATTTTGCGTGAGTTTTTTGACTCCTGGAAATCCAGGGATCAAAATAACCCACTGCACTTCTCCCTTGCAGTGCACAGAACAGATGAACGTGCGGTATGTGGCACCGTACACGTGTCTGCAGCACCACATACGACATAGCCGTGCTAGTCTGGATTCGGCCACAGGGTCTAACTTGCTTTGGTAATGAGCACCTGCCATTTACCTGTGACTTTTCTGGGACCCTGCAGATACTCAGATCTCCTCACAGAGAATTTAAATTTTAAACCTCTCAGAATTTTCTCCAAATCACCTAGCCTCTGTAGAAAGCTGGAAGAAGTTGTTCATGGGTCTTTTAATTCAGGAATGCCCAGATACCCCAAAAGACATCAATGAACCTTGAGGGCAACTACAGAAACCTACCT
The DNA here is from genome assembly GCF_000455745.1 of Alligator sinensis. Lineage (NCBI taxonomy): Eukaryota > Metazoa > Chordata > Crocodylia > Alligatoridae > Alligator > Alligator sinensis. The sequence continues at coordinate 3,523,465 of NW_005841901.1, read as the reverse complement.
TATTTGTAAACTCACACGTGTCCCAAACTAGCATGGGTCTCAAAAGAGCTGTCTTCTCACAAATTGAATATCTAAGTCCCACAGTTTGGGAGAAATTTAAGAGAAGCATTAGCAGGATGAATGTGTAAGTAATTGCCCTCCTTCTGCAGTATAAGATTGAACCTCAGGATTTCCCCTTCAACTTTTCACAAACAAATCTGTAAAGTTCGGGCATTTTTCAAAGAAACATCTCATTAACCATCCCACTAGCATTAGCCTACCCCTGGACAGAATGGTGTAATAATGGTCAACAGGAATCCATTTAATTTGTTTAATACATTTCTCTGGTAAAGGGGTCTGACGGGAAGACTGGGCCATGAGGCTTGGGAGTGCCAAGGACTAGAACATGAGTTGCTCTACAACCACTACTGTAGCTTTAATATACGGAACTAGACTGGGTATGTATCCTCCCTAACCTAGAGAGTTTTTATCTGATGGATTTGAAAAAACATAAATCTATTGTCCTGGCACTTTGCCAAACTCAGCCAAACACTTTCAAATGCCTTGTCTGGCCCTATTAACCTCACTGGGATTGTTGTCCTCAACTTCAATGGAGCCAGTATGTTAGTCCATGACTTCTGAGTACATGGTTTCTGAACCTTAACATTGAATTAATGCTAGTTTTTGCATGACCTGTATAATCATTTTAGATTGTTGAACTGTAGTACTGAACCTATGGTATAGTGCATCTGTTCCCACTGTAAATTTTCAGGAAATATTATACCTAGACCCTTCAGAACCAAAGCATAGACCTCTACTGTTTGAGCTAATAGAGTAACTATTCGTTTGCAAAAGTAAGCAGCTGTCAGGACAAAGTGCACATTTCACAAGAGTAATGCAAAAAACTTGAAACTGAGGGGAAGTAAATTACAGATTTGCCTTGATTTATGCTGGTTCTTTATATGTGACTTTTCCCTTATGCGATGAGCAAATTTAGACCCATAATTCATTATATGCAAGGTGAATTCGCTCTTATGCAATCAGCATAGATGCCCCTCCCTGCCCAAGCAGGTAAGTCTGTGAGGGGAGGGGAAAGGGCTGTGACCCCCCCCCAGCTGCAGCTGGGCCCCCCCCCCAGCTGCAGCAGCCCCGAGAGCTGCCAGCACCAGCTGCCTGCACCAGAGGACGGGGCAGCCCAGTGGCTACAGGAAGTTGGCACCGGCAGCTCCCAGGGCCGCTGCAGCTGGGGCTGGGGTGAGTGCTGTTCTATCCCCTCTGTTTTGCAGCCTCGTACAGCTCTGGGAGCAGCACCCCTCCCCCTGCCACTTCCCTAATCCCAGCCTCCTTCCCTCCCTCACTGCCATGGGAACCTATCCCTATTTCTTACGTTATAAAGTGGGTTTGCTTTATGCAAATTGGCTTTATGTGCCATTCTCTGGGAACGCATGTACCACATAAATCAAGGGAAACCTGTACAGAGCTTCCCCTCTACACAAATCACAAATTATCATCTGCTCACTTTACAGAATTGTCGGGAAGCTTTGCAGTTCACTTTGTTTCAATCAGGAAGTGTTTTTTGTTTCCTTACATCATGATGGAACAATGTGATTTGCTCCTGAGTTATAGCTGGCATTTTTCATTATATGTCTGATTTTACCTCAGCTAAAATTCACATTAAAACCCCCACATGAACTTCAAAAGAGGTATACTTTTTCTAGAAAATATGAGGTGGATTTCATTCATTATGGTTCTCTAGGAATCAAGCTATTAACCAAAATTCTATAAACATTTTGCAAAATAACAAACCATAAAGGGTCTCTTAGCAAAGGTCTACTGCTGCAAATCAAAGTGTAGTTAATTAATGCTATTAAAGCTTGTAAGATGTTAGTAGGCTAGAGAACATCTGTAATACCTAGTCTATTGTGACATGAAAGAAGAGAGACCTAGGATTTCTTTAAAATAAAAGAGGAAGTATGCAGTCCCATGTCTAGAAATGGACAGAGAACAGGTTGTTACTCAACTGGTGGAGAAACTTCTATTGTCACACGAAAGAAGAGAGACCGAGGATCTCTTAAAAAAAAGAGGAAGTATACAGTCCCATGCCTTGAAATGGACAGAGAACAAGTTGTAACTTAATTTATGGAGAAACTTGTGAGTAGGGAAAAGAGACATTTTTCTTATAAAAAGACTAGGGTAGCTTAGGGGCTTTTCAGGTTTGCAGTGGGATTCTTCCATACTGCAGATCTCAAGAAGCACACAAGACGGAGGACAAAGGTCCTATAATTTCTCCTCCAGCAAGATCTCTGTTCTTACCCATCCCCTGCCCTGTGCAGAAATCCCGAGTCTTCTGACATTTTCTTCTTTCTTAAAGATCTTATATGTTGTTCAGGGAGTTTTGTGAAAGGAATAATTTGTATGAGGATACAGAGTGTATATAGTTTCTATTTCAAATGGTTTTAATCCTGATGAAGTTTAACATATCTTTCTCTATTGTAGTTTAGATTTCATAAAGTAAAATGTCTGCCTGATACACCAGTTCCAGATGAGGTAAATTACTGTAATTTGCCTTGTTTACAAGAGGAATAAGAATGAATGTGGTTTTTAGATTGCTTAAGTAAGTCTGAACTAATGATTTTGTTAGGAGGAGTTATGTCTGTAGTTATTTTATATGGGTTTTATATCGAATGTTCTATATGTTTCCTCAAAAGTGGTTTTCTCTATTTGGATTTTTTATACTTGCAGGAGGGAGTAGGCAAAGATGAAAAACTTTTGCAATATTACAAGTATTTTATGTTTTAACATTTGCTAGGTTATAAGGCACTTTCCAAGTTCATATCTGCTAACAATGATCTGCTTCAGTTTTGATTAGAAAAAGACACATTGCTCCCAGGTAGATTTTATATCTGATTTGTCTGAAGATCTTGAGAGAGCGGACTTCGTCACCAAGGAAGTGAAATTGAAAAAGCAAGAGAATCTAAAATAAGTCTGAGAATGCCCCCTTCTGAAAATGTATAGGAAGACTGATCATTTAAGGTTTAGGTTGAAAATTTCAATATTGAGACTACCTTGTTTGATATACCTTACTTTCTAGAGCTTCTTAAGGTTTGCTTAGCACAGCTAATAAGTGTGTAGCTCTGGTGATTTATTTTCTCAAATTTATCTTTAGTGTATTTCACTTACAGTTTTAACCAAATTAATAAAACAGAAACCAAATACTGTGTCTTATTTCTTTCAATAGCAAGATGAAACCTTGGGTGGGGGGGATCGGGGAAAACAACAGCCAGTCCTAAAACCAGTGTATCTGGTCAGAGTTTAAAAGTCCAACCAGATCTACATGACAAGTCTATGATTCTGACAGCAAAATGGAAGCACAGATAGTCCTTCTTCTGGGAGCTATGGCTTGAAAGCTGACTTCCTAATGGGTCCTCTAGGAAGCTGACAGTTGAGAACAATATCCCCAGCCCCACTGCATAGTCACTGTAACAGCTGTCACCCATTCAACAATTAATCGGCCCTTTTTGTCACTTCTCCACTGTTTTCTTTCACCTGCCAGGCTGAGATGATATTGAAATGAACAGGGGGAAACAGTTGTCCTACTAAGGGGTGGAAGCGACAAAAGTTCTCAAAAGTATATTTACAGGGTTCTTCCTCCGCTACACCCTGGGCGGCACTCCCCAAGTGATGATTCTTTCAGCAACCAGCTTTAGTTCAGATGCTTTTCCTAGCCTTCCTCCTTATTTTTGACCTATTTGGTCCCTTCCCTGGACAGACAATTGATTAGGTTTGAGTCGATTAGGTTCAGAAATTAAATTAATTTAAATTAATTATCAACTGAGCCAGTTGTCATACTTAGGTCCTCCCTAGGGACAATAATACATAAACACCTCTCCGGGTCAATCCAGGACCTTCTTTGTCACTCAGACCTCCCCAATTAATCAATTTCCTCAATCAGTTTCTAAATTATTGCAGCCTCTCACATAAAATAGACCATATTCATTTTAATAAATTTTCTTCTTCAATCAGGCTCTAATTCATGTCAATGTCTTGCATAATGCAGTCCATTCTCTCATTAATCAATTCTATTCTTTAACCAGTCTCTAATTAATTTCAATACAGTACCTTGAATAATACATCCAATCTCTCATCAATCAATTTTCTTCCTCAATCAGTCTCCATAATCAAATTGAGCCCCACACATGCTTACCTTCATAGATGATTAGGATTTTCCTCACTCTCTATCAGGTGAGACTTCTTTTGCATCAGGCTGGTACCAGTCCGTGAGTCAGTCTTTTTGGCATCAGCCTCCCACCTCCATTTCTGCCACTGGAGTCCCTTTTTCCTAATCTCTGGGTCTCATTTGTGCTTCCAAGCAAAATGTGACGTACTCATCTCTCCTTGCTTTCTCCTTTCCAGGGGCTCTGTACATTGGGCCACTTTCTTCTTGAGGAGGACCAGAACTCCCTCTGTCTTATTGGAGCCAGCCCCAGCTGCACCTGCCTGTGGTGCATGCTGCTTAACTTGTTTGGTGCCAGGCTAAAGCCCCAGCCCCAGGGCTCTCTGTGGCTGCATTTCCTGGCCAGATTTGGTTCGGGGAATAAGCGTAGCAGGGGCCAAGCTCAGCCCCCTGCTACTGTCACCATCCTTTATTTTAAAGGGAATGTCTACAGTCATTGGGAAAAGTGATACCCTTATCATCTTTACTTTGGGCACACCTCCTCTGAGTTTGGCCCTCTTGCCATCACAATGTTTTTGTGGTAGAATCACATGATTCTCCTACTCACAGACTTGGTATTGAGTTGCTGTCTAGACAGGGTATGTCTACACGTGCGCCTTAATGTGTATTAGTCTATTTTAATGCTCATTAAAGCGTCACTAAAAAAAGTGCTATTTAGTGAACATGTATTAAAATAAGCTAATGTGCATTAAGTGTCACTTAAAAATTGTGCTCTCTAGTTAATGCGCATTAAGACAGGGTAATGTGCATTTTCCTAGGACCTCACAATGGAGGTACTAGATTTAATATGCATTAACTAAAGCATATTAATGCATTTGTAGACACACCCGACATCAGTACGCTGTTAGCCTCAGCAAGCCCACTTAGGCCAGGGGTGGGCAAAACACAGCCTGTGGGCCACATCCAGCCCACCAGGACATTCTATCTGGCCTGTGGGGCCCCTAAAAAACTTAGAAAATTTATATTTATCTGCCCCAGCAACCTGTCAAAGCTGACAAAGGAAGGGGCAGTAGGACCCAGGGGGAGCCTCAGCAGGACTGAACAGCCCAGCCCAGCCCAGCCCCACCCATCCCCAGCCATTTCACTCCCTTCCTGCCCTGGCCCTGCTCCAGCACCACGTGGCTGCCGGCTGCATCACCCGACTGGGGAGCATGGGACCACGCCAGTACAGGGGGTGTGTGTGTGGGCAGACAGGGGCAGTGTGTGTGTGTGGGGGCAGGCAGGGACAGTGGGTGTGTGGAGGGGCAGATAGGGACTGTGTGTGTGTGTGTGTGTGTGTGTGAGTAGGCAGGGCCGGATTGTGTGTGTACTCATAGGCCGAGTCCCACACACACACCCCACCATACACATGCACCCATACCCCCCTTGCACTGCCATACATGCAAATCCCCACATCCCCTCACACCCCAGGCACCCATCCCCCCACAAACCCACCCACACCCCACATATCCACACCCACAGTTTCCCACAAACCTATACCCACCCCCCCACAATATACAAGTGTCAGATTCATTTTAAACTATTGTGCAATCACCTCTATGTACACTGCACAAACACATGTAAATCAGGACTAAAATATTTTTTTGAAATTAAATTAATGAATGTTGTAAATATTTGCTTTTTAGAATATAATTTGGTATTTTTCTGGTTCCAAGATGGCAAACCCCCTTGCTAAAAGGAGTACTTCTGGGGCAAGGGGAGAGACTTCTGGTGGCAAAGGTCAGGGATTAGGGGGGCGGGACATCCGGTCACAAGATGGTGATCAGGGAGCAGGGCATCTGTCAAGGGGCGGGACTACCAATGCAACCCTCAACAGCTTGCCAAACCTGGGTAAATGGCCCTCCACCTGAAATTATTGCCTGCCCCTGAGTTAGGCTCAGACCCTGCAACTCTGTGCCCTTTGGGAGCAGTGACTAGTGTTTAATATGGCAATAATCTTTTTAAAACAAAGTATTATTTTTTAAGATCAGAAGGGTTTAAGAGAAAAGTGATCTGAAAACAAGCAGAAGACTATAACTCTAACTTAGCATGCGGTTATCCATCTGCCACATGAGGAACCTGGTAGCGGAGTCTACGCCTCCCACCGGTACCTCAAGAACAGTAGGAGCCAAGTAGCATAATTTCTTTCTTAAACTCATTAACTAGTTTTTCTTTTTTCTATTTTAGAAAGAACCAGTATTAAAATCTGCTTAGTTCTTTTGAGGACACAGCTCCTCAGTGAACAAGTCATTTTTAAACTGTTTATAGCTCTTGACTAGGCTATTTCCCAGCATTAGCATACTCGCTGGAGAGTGGATCCAGGACCCTCATGTCTGATAGCTTTCTTCACAGTCTTCCAATAGTATGCCAGTGTTCTTATCCGGGAGCCAATAGGCTGGATTTGCATTTGCTCTTCCTATAATCCGTCCTACCTATTAAGTTAGCTCAGTGCATTCATACAGTTTAAGTCTAATAAATCAAACTACAGTCACTTCAACTCAATGACCAGGTCCCACAGACCATTCCTTTTTCTGCCACAGGATACACAGTTTCACTTGTGTGTAAGCTCACATGCAGATGCTGTTTAGTATTTTAAAATCAATTCCTTCTTGCCTTCCATAGTATTTTTTGAAAGGGGAGGAGAGAAAAGCACATGGCCCATCATTTCTTTGCCTTAATGGGAATAATAGTAGCATGGTGCTTTTTTGATCAAGAAGATGCACCAAAAACTGATGCCATATTTTAATTCTGATTTTTATGCAAGTAAAAATTGAAGTTATTGGACCTTATTCTAAACTAAGACAGGTTTTACAGCAGCACAACTCCATTGATTTTGATAGTGTTAGTTTTGATTTGCATTGGTGAACTGGGACTAGACTCTGGGTCATTTATTTGAGCAACACCCTACTTTATGATTGCAAATAAAGACCACAACAGAACTTCTGTCATTAACTGTCTGTCTTCTGGGGCTTGGAACAGGCAAACTATTCCCTCCAAACTGTAATTTTACCATCACAGTCTCAATCTGGGGGTACATTTTTTTGAAAATTCTGAAAAAATGCTTGAGTTATAGAAAAGTAAAATAAAAGGTATGCCCTTGAAAGTTTACTGCCTCTTTTCTATCCCTTTTTTAAAGTTTTGTTTTCAATAATCAGCTTTAAAAATTACTTAGTCCTGGATGGGGAAAAATGATTTACCTTTTAAAAATATAAACTGCATACTGTATACGCAAGGAAAACAAGAACTCAAAGTATTCAGGGAATGTAGCCAAGAATAAAAATGGACAGTAATGACAAAAGCAAATGGATTTCCCCTTTAAACTTCTAAGTCCGAAAATCTCAGCATTCTTATTCCATTAATATAGTTCATACTTTGCAAAGCAATAATGAGTTATTTAGACTCTTGTAATTATATTTGTGAGCAACTGAACCAGCCACTGGATGTCGCTGTGTCTCCACAAATGCAACTAAAAAGGGGGTTCCTTTGTTGGGAAAACATCAGACAGGAAAAATGCAAATACTTCAGATTCATGTATACAACACTTGCACCTCCATGTGTAATTACCGGCTTGATCCTGCCCCTATTAAAGCCAAAGAAAAACTCCAACAGCCTTGCTTGGAAAGATCAAGTACTCTGTATTGACCAGTTATGTATATAGCCAACCAGGCATCCTCATGTTTTTTTTCAGTCTAGAATTCCAGTTTATGTTTCCTTCATTCCTGAAATTTATTAGTGACAAAAACTGTACTTAGGCTTAAGGACACTTTAATATACATCTGCCTAATATACAAGTATTAATAATTACAGCCTAATTCTGATACTTGTTACACCACAACCTTAAAAGTGTGTAGGAGCCATAAATACTAACTTTAAATTCAAATTTAGTACATCAACAGTCTGTACCTGAGAAGAAAGTCTTCCTTTTTTCCTAAATTAACAGAGTTTTGTTTTGTTTTTTAATGGATGTTATATGGAAAAGCTCAAACTGCCCTTTCCAGCTTCTTTTCCAGTAGCAATATTTGTTCTAAAGGGGGAACATTTGAGGCTTTAAGAACCCAACATGGAAAAATGTTTAAAAACACTTCTGTGAATTTGGCAAAATATTTGCGCACAATAACTGTACAACTTACTTCTCACTTCTAAGAAGTGGTTCCATAGTCCTCTGAAACACTACTGCTCTAATATGGAGTTATGCTGAACCCTTCAAAAGCAGAGGATGAGGGCAAGGGGCTAACATGGGACTGACTAGTGGGTGGAGCAGAGGCTGGGGGAGCTGTTGTTCAGGAGGAAACCTGCCCATTCTCTTCAATGTGCTCCCATTGAGTTGTACTAATTGGGAGATTTTGCATTTCTTGGCTACTGAGTACAACCAGGTGGGTGCTCTCTCATAACCCACTTTTTAAGTGTTCCTCCTCTTCCTGCCTTGAATTATACACACTCATATCTGAGATCAAATTGGGGAAAAGTAGTTGAAGATGCTCTCTCGAGCTCTTCCCAGTCAAAATCAAGATGCTCATATGCTATGGTGACAAGCAGATGCCACTGTGGGCATCAGATGCAGCAGCAACAGGTACATAGTACTGATTTTATATGCTGCTGCTTTATAGAAGAGGGGCTCTGCTGGTGGGTGGTGGAGGAGTTGCTTCTTAAGCTATGCTGTAGTACAGGATCCATTGCCCCTGGTGCCAGAAGATTTGCTGCTCTGCCACTGATTATTGCAGGAAACAGTTGCTTGGGCTGCAGCCATTTTTTCCAGCTTCAGGCAGCTGCACATTTGAATCACACTTTTCTAAATGGCCAATAGTACTAGTAGGGGTGGGAAGGGAAGTGGCTCAGAAGAGTATAGTGTATAGGCCTGCACCTATACATATTTTAGCTTCTAAATTCTGATTGTACATGAGAAATAGTTTTCAAAGGGCTGGAAGGAAGTGGATGGGGCAGGTGCCCAATGGATTGGCTCCATGTTTCAGAGACATCACTTCTGAAAGCTGAAGTGGTAAAAATCAAGGTCTTGAGATCACAGCTTGAATTGACCTATATTTGGAATTTCTCTGTGATGGGAAAGTCTGTCATTTCTGAAAGTTTTCATTCACACTTGGAATAGAAAGTAGCATTTTTTTAATTTCCTCTGGAAGTGAAATTCCAAAATTCTCTCTTCGCAGAGAAAACAACAACAAACTGTTACCTGGATTTTTCTAAAACAGAAAACACCTGCTTTCCATAATGCCTGGGTCACCCCAAGGAGTCCTCTACTGCAGAGCCAGGGCCTTAGAAACCTTTCCAGGTGTCTATACACATGCTCAGCATGTGGGGGGGTGTTTTAATTAGTGACTCTCAAGGACTCACTCGAATTAAAACACCCGCAGCATCTTGTGTATTCAGTGTCCCTTGCTTCAAAATGGTGGTGGGGATGCTTTAATTAAAGCTCATCCACCAAGCTTTAGTTAAAGTGCCCCACTGCCATTTTGAAATGCAGGGATGCTGAATCCATGAGGATGAGGCTGCTGGAGCATGCTAACTAGAACGCTCCTGCAGACTTGATTAATAGAGTCTGCTCCGACATGTTCTAATTAGAATGCATTGCAGTACGTGTCCCGCATGTGTACAGGTGCCCACTAAGAACTCTGGCATGGCTCCGAGCTCCAGGATAAGACAAAAAGTACTCCTGAGACCTCCAGCATTTGCTGGTGCTGCATCTAGAGGCAGCTGGGCCAACAGTAGAGAGCCTGGAAATAACGGGAACCTCAGCTCGGCTCGCAGCTCTTCAGCCAGCATGTATTTGGGCTGTGGTTGTCAGGGCTTCCAAACTTCATGTTGTGCAGCTGGAAGCCAACTCCTGGCCAGAGGCAGAGCACCCAGGATTTCCAGCTCTGCAGCAGGGGGCTGTGAAGCAGGGCCCCAGGTTGGGCTTAGTGATTTGAGCGGTCTAAAAAAAAGTAAACATATTTGTATATGGGCCAGGGAATGTCTTACCACCATTGCCACATCTGCTTGTTCCCTTTTCCATTATTTGAAGCTGCCCTCCAATCCATTCATCAGTCCTGTTCCACAGAAGATAAAGACCCCTAGGTCTCTATCTGTTTGGACTCGTCCAGTCTCACTTCTACTTTCTGTATCCCTACCTTCTCACAGGCCTGGGGATCCTCTTCTCAACTTTCTAGAGATGTCCAGGGGTCCTTTGCGTTCCTTGTCCCTTCTCAGATTGGGAAGGAGAGAGGGAAGAGCTGCTGTTGCTTCCTACAGCAGTCCCTCCTGGTTGTCCTCCCCAAGTAGTAGGATCACCAGGCAGGCAGCCAATCAGACGGGATTTTCTCCAGGCAATACAAAAAGTGTGGTCCTTTATGACCCAACTCAGTGTGTGGAACTGTATTTGCTGACACTGTAAGCACTTTCAATCCAGCATGTTTTAGACACTGACAGAGCTAATCCGGAACTGTGGACCCGGGAAATCCAGGTTCTGAAGCAGCCCACCAGGTACACTGGTAGGAAACCAAACAAGGCTCTGATGAAAGTCTCTCTGTACTTCACTGAAAGTTCCCCAGAACCAAAGTGTTTTCAAGAAGCATTTAGTTTTCGATGCATCAGCATTTTCCAGTGAAATAAAGTTTCACCAGAAAATTCCTGACCAGCTGTCCATATTTTAAACTGTGCCAGAAATTAGATTGTCTCATCATGCTAAAAAGCAAGTCAAATTTTGAGGCTTCACTTCTTTACTTTGCAAAGGGACTCTATACTACTGGAATTTCCCACTTCAACCGCACATGAAGAAGGACAGTTAATGGAACGTGGGGAAAGACAGATGCCTATATCTGTGATTCCCAACCAGGGTGTCATGGCATAGTTAGGTGTGCAAACATAATTCACAAAACAAACCCAGAGATTTCAGTTAGTAATCTGACTGATTTTATGATTTTCGAGGGGTTTTTTGGCAGTAGAAAAATTGCTCTACTATTTTTCCATAAGCAAAAGAACCCAAGTGAAAACTAAGAGCTGGTGTTTTCTGAGGGATGCCTTGACTCTAAAGAGAAAGAAAGAGAAGTGAATCATTATGAGCCAAGTGACAGATCAATTCTGGAAACAAACATAATGCCACACTTCTCTTCCCAATGCTGCCAATTCAAAAGGGCTATTAATTGGTACCCATGTCCTGTCTGAGAGTAGCTACTTAATAGATCTGATTGAATTCCAATTTGGGTGCTGTAATCATCTCCCCTGTCACCCCCCTTCCCAAATATCAAGTGCTTAGGAGGCCCTTCCAGTACTTCCTAGTGAGTCAGTTCCTTACCTGCCCACCCGTCTCCTACAGTTGAGAACAGCTTTGTGCAGGACTGTCAACGAAGACTCTTATGACTTGCTGTTTTACACTCATTTTTACCTACCACAGTCGTGCTCTTTTTTGCTATTGTAACTTAGTAATATAATACGTGGTATATTCAGTTCCCCACTGAATTTACAAGGTAAATCCTTGTATCATAGGCTACATACATTAATGGGAGCACAAGAACATGTTTTCACTGTAATTTTCTGTGTCATTTTTCAAAAACCTTATTTTGTTTACCATTTAAAAATGTGGTGACATATTACGGCTCAGGTGATATCCCTTCATCAGCCATTGGAGAAAAGATTGTAAAAGTTCTCCTGGGTGGAAATGAAAGTTAATATTTCATAGGATTTCACAGAGGAGTCAATAGATGGAAAACTTCTCTGGGCAGGCATTTCTTAGCTGGTTGATGTCTCAGCTCTCTTGTGAGGCTCCGTGATGATGCAAATTACCTTGAACAAAGGCAGGAGCAGTAGCTCAGGTTTCAGGTGGTCAAAGTTGCTTTCTCCTTGAAAAATTATGAAGAATTTTTTTTTTAAATGGCTAAAATTCAATATCTTCCATGTGTCAGGTATCCAGGTTGTAGCTGTATTGGTCTAGAGGAAAAAGCAATCAGGGTTCATGGCAGAGGTTATATCTTTTATTAAACCAACAAGATTTTTGCAAAAAAAATTCTCTAATTGCAAGCTTTCAGGCACAAACACTCTTTGTTGGGCATCGGAGAAAAGACTGTAAAAGTTCTCCTGGGTAGAAATGAAAGTTCATATTTCATAGGATTTCACAGAGGAGTCAATAGATGGAATACTCTTCTGGGCAGGCAATTCTTAGACAGACATTATGGACTTAACAAGGCAGTCATGAAATCTTGAGTCCCTACAGTGAGTTAACTTAGGGTTACCATATTTCCATGTCCAAAAAAGAGGACACCTGTCACATGGGGGAATATGATGGGGGGGGGGGGGGGGGGGAGGAGTGACATTCTGTTGCCTCTCACTGCCAAGCCACAGTAACCCCCCACCCCTGCTCCTGCCCCTCACTTCCACCCCACACACCCCAGTCCTGCCAGCGCCCCTCAATCCCAGCCTGCAGCCCCTCCCACCCCCAGCCCTGCCTCACTCCTTACCAACAGCCCCCTGCATCTGCCAGTGCCCCACACTCCCAACCGACAGCCCCTGCCCCCTGCCCCCAGTGCCCCTCACTCCTGACCCACAGCTCCTTGCCAGCACCTGCCCTGCCAGAGGGGCCCCAGCTGTCCCTGTCCTGACCAGGCCAGAGCGCGGTGGCTCTGATTCATGCAGGAGGCGGTGGAGTGTGTCAGGCCCCAGCAAGGGCTGGAGGGAAAAGGAGGAGAGGCTTGTGGTACCTCCTGCCCTGGGATGGGGCTGCTGCACTGGGCCAGGCAGCCTGGCCATGGCCCCTCTCCCTTCTCCTTCCTCCCCTCCTTGCAGGTAGCATCTCTGGGCCGCTCAGCCCCTGCAAACACAGAGTACAGGCGCCAGGCACAGAGTTTCCTGCCGGCCTCAGAGGGTCCTCTCCATGCCCCCCTCCCCTCCCCTCCTCTTTCCCCCACTGGAGGAGCAGGCAGCACCCCCACCCCACTCCCCCTGCCCTATCGCAGTCCCATCCCATGACCCCCCTGCCCTGACCAAGTGTCCAGGATTTAGCTTGGGAGCAGGGGGAGAGTGATCGGAGGCAGCAGGGAGCACCACATGGGTTTGTGTGCACCTCCACAGCTGCAGGCAGGTACTAGGGGTTTGCAAAATGGGCCCTATTCAATTCAGATTAGGATTTGACCCGAATCAGGGACAGTGATCCCATTCATTGATTCAGATCATTGTCCCTAATTTGATTTGGCTGAATCCGAATCTGAAGATTTGATGCTGATTTGGAGAAACAGCAATTTGGACATAGACACAGCTTTAAAAGTTTTTTCTACATACCTTAAGGTAGCAGGCACAGCTCATGATCACTGCGATCCTGGGGTGGACGAGCATCCCACTGGAGCACGGGGAAGTCCCCCCCGTGCTCGGCAGCAAAATTGGAAGTGGACTGGAAGTACTTCTGGTCCACTGCTGGGTCCGCCAGGGAGCGAGTTGGGGGGGAGGGGCCTCCTCTGCATCCCCCCCAGCTCAGCGATCAGTCACAGGGAGATCCCAGGTGCCCCCACCAGACCCAGGAGGTATCAGTCACCAAGCTGCGTGGGGTGCAGGGGGGGGCCCCAGCATGCTCCCCAGTGGACCCGGAAGTGGATTGGAAGTGCTTCTGGTCCTTCCAGGTCTGCTGCTGAGTGCGCTGGGGAGCCCCCCGCGCTTCTGTGGGACACTCCATGCGGCCCAGCAATGCAGCATTGACAAGTTGCCTGCTACCTAGAGGTATGTAGAAAAACATTTAAAGCTGTGTCTATGTCCGAATCACTGAATCTCTCCGAATCAATGTGAAGGGTTCTGATTCAATTTGGAGAGATTAAAGGGTCATTCAATTTGGATTTGGAGATTTGGCCACCAAAATCAGGCCAAATCTCTGCTGAATTGAATCAGGGACTGAAGCTTTGCACAGCCCTAGCAGGTACGTCTGTGCTCCCTGCTGCCTCCCATCGTCCTCCCCCTGTTCCCACCAGAGGAAGAAAGAAAAATCATGGACATTTGGGTAGATTAAAAAAACTCACCCGGATAAAGGTCAGAAGGCTCAAAAAGAGGACATGTCCAAGAAAACCTAGACGTATGATAACTCTAGGTTCCAACTGTTTGCATATAGAGTTTCTCATATTTGGCATACACTCCAGAAAATGCATTGAAGGAGGGCACATATAAGAATTCCCTTTCTTCATAGAAATGTAAGGTATTATTACACCCCAAGACTTTGTTTGCCTGTAAAAACATGGTAATACTAGAACCTCCACATTTCAAACCCACTGGTTCCAGATGTTTGGTGGGTTCAGATTTCGATTACAGGAAGTAAACTTGCCTCTCTGGTATCAGTCAAAACTGAAAGGACTTATTTTCCAAATCAAGTTCTGACCAGGCCCTGACTGCTCACTCAGAAAGTCATCATCCTACCAACTGGGGGTGGAAATGCTCTGGAAATACCTAACAAAATTTCAGCAGTGTCCAGCTTGAATAGCTCATTTAGATTCGGCATCCAAACCAGACTGTGAACTCACACCTAAACCTAACCCAGATCCAATCCTGACTCCGTCTCCTTGGCCTACTTATAATCAATACTAAATTTACAACAGCTGCAGAAGTCTACAATTTACAACAAACATAGATTAATAACTGTTCTTAGAATGATCTGATGTCAATTAGGAATAATATATGAATAAAAATGCTCACATCTTATTGTACCTAAAACAAACTTTAGTACTGTAGATGTTATATCTCTTAGATTACCTTTAAATGTTTGATGGCATAGGAGTTGCAGATAGCATGATGGGTAAAGTATTTAAGAAATTCCCCTTAATCAGAATTAGAACTACAGAAACAACTCAGAGGACTTTTCTCTTTTAATGTCAAATTTTTATCTTTACATGCTTTGATCTGAGCTTTGCATTTATTTATGCATGGTCTTGCATGTCCAGTTCTGAGTCCTAAAATATATGTTAAAGGTTTTGTGGGGGGTTTTTGCTAGTAATTTTGGAGTCTTTAGCATACAACGTATGTGAGAATTATTTTTTAAATTTTACTGGAAATTGCAAATTATTTAACTAATGATACTATCAGTTGAACCCAATAAGCTTCTTGGACTTAGAGTGAAAACAGCACAAGAACTAGATGCATTATTAAAACTGATTCACCCTGAGTGCTTTACAGCTGGTTTATATCAAGGTTATTGTGGCTTACTGCAACATCCTGATGAAACCAATTTAACCTCTCCATAATCATTTTTCTATTGTGTGTGTTTGTAGGCATCATCAGTATAAGGAATCAGTGCTGATCATAAGCGTATCTTTGAAAAATAAGGAGGTTATGGTTAGAACTACAAAAATTGTACCTTTCTTATCAGTGACTAAGTGTGCAATTAGAAATAAATTCTTTTGATCCAGAAATATAAGATTGCCATAGAAACAAATGCAGAGCTTTGATGTTTGTATAAAATGAATGAAACTCATGAGGTAGCTAAATAATTTAGAATATTAGTATGAGTGACTTTAACTCTTGAATAGCAAGCAACTTGTATTTATAGTAGTTTCCTCTCTTTTTATTTATTTCAATGATATATTTTTGCATTAATAACAAACGATAAAGTGAGCTCACTAGCCTAAACTTTTGGGATCAGTTAAACAAGATATGCTGTAGAGACAATCAGCTTTGGCAGGTTGGTGTCAGAGGTGATATAGAGAGATGTTTGCAAGAACACTTATCCTGCCTTACCACTGGCTTTGATTGTACCTGCACCACGGTGATAGCTGCATGACTAATAGACTCCACAGGTGACCCCATATTTATCCCTCCTACATGGTAATTAAAAGCAGCTCTATGTGGAAAGTTGCCCAGATGATCAGCAGGTGTAAATTAGCATAACCTTTCTGGCTTCAATGGAGCTACATTGATTTACACCTGTGGAAGAGCTGGATCATTATCTTTCTACATTTAATATATGCACTAGTGAAATTTGACTAATGCCCTCTATAGTTATATGTAGTCTTCAAATTAATGTGAAGCATGGGGGTTTCATAATTATATTCCATATTTCCAGAGTCACGAATGTTTATTAAAAATGCTGGATTGGCAGAGCTGGAGAATTAATTGCTCTTCTTATCTACAGGAAATATGCGGCAGTGTAGGTATTGGCTATAATAGATTTCATAGACATTATGGCTGGAAGGCACCTAACAAGATCATTGGGTCCAGCCCCCTGCCCAAGGGGCAGGAAGTCAGCTGGGGTCAGATGGCCCCAGCAAGATAAGCATCTAAATGCAACTTGAACATGTCCAGAGTAGGTGCTTGCACCAATTCTGGGGGAGTCTGTTCCAGACTCTGGAAACTCAGACAGTAAAGAAGTTTTTCCTTACATCCAGTCTAAACCAGTCTTCCAGTAGTTTCTGACCACTGGATCTGGTCATCCCTAGGGGATCCCTGATGAACAGATGTTCTCCCAGACCCTGATGTACACACCTGATGTACTTATAGGCTGTCACCAAGTCCCTTCTGAGTCTACACTTTTCTAAGGAGTCCCATGTCTCTCTGCCTCTCCTCATAAGGCCTGCTCTCTTGACCTTTGATCATGCGCGTAGCTCTCCTTTGGACTCTCTGAAATGCATTGGTAGATGCAAGCCAGGGTTTTATTTGCTTTGCCGACTGTGGCATCTCATTGATGGCTCATCTTCATCTTGTGGTCAATCATGACCCCCAAGTCTATTTCAGATGTATTGCTATGAGTGAAGCACTGCTGAGCCTTTGGTATAGTGTGGGTTCTTTCTCCTGAGGTTGAGCACCTTGCATTTCTCTATATTGAAGGTTATTAGGTTTTCATCTGCCCACCTTGCGAGTCTGCCCAAGTCAGCTTGAATCCTCAGCCTATCCTCCAGTGTAACTGCACTTCCCCACAGTTTGGTGTCATCTGAAAACTTAGCCAGTCCACTTTTAACACCCAAATCCAGATCGTTAATAAATATATTAAAGAGTACTGGTCTGAGTACTGAACCCTGAGGGACGCCACTGGTCACCATGCACCATGTTGACTTGGTTCCATTGAGTTCCATTGACTATCACTCTCTGGATCCAAGCACGGAGCCAGTTCCCCAGCCATCTGACTATGAGGATGTCAAGGCCGCAGTTCCCCAATTTTGCCATGAGGGCAATTGTAGGACACCAAGTCAAAAGCTTTTTTTAAAATCCATGTATATGACATCAACCTCTTTCCCCATGTCCAGGTGATGCATCACTTGGTCATAGAAGGACATGAGGTTGGTTAGGCATGACCTACCCGTAACAAAGCCGTGTTGGCTATTTCTCAGGATGGCACCTTCTGTCAGCCTGTTATTGATGGATTCTTTGATAATTTTCTCGAAGATCTTTCCAGGGATTGAGGTCAAACTGATTAGCCTGTAGTTCCCTGGATTTTCTTTCCTTCCTTTCTTGAAGATAGGCACCACATTGGCCCTCCTCCAGTCTTCAGGAACCTCACCCGAGTGCCACGAGTTCTCAAATATCCACGCCAGTGGCTGAGCTAAGATGTCAGCCAACTCTTTTAGCACTCTTGGATGAACTCTATGTCACAATGCCAATGAGTCTCGCATTTGTCTTGGAGAGATCTCTAGTAGAGGCAAATGAGTCATTTGTTCTCCATGACTGTTTTAAGGTTTTGATTTTCAACTGTTATCAAATTTCTCCAGCAGCAAGCAATTTAAACTCCATAGAATTTCAATGGTTAGCACCTCATTCTTGCTCCCCAGGCTATGAGAAAGCCTTCTGGAAGATATCCATAGTCACAAGATGTGGACAACACATGCATCTTTTACTATTATTGAACTGCAAAAAATCATAGCTGCACACTAAAATTTATAACTAAAAATTGATTAGCCTGACATCAGTCCAGGGCAAAAGTAGGCCTAGTATAAAATGCAGCCAGTTAAAAAGAAAAAGATGGTAGTGTAATTAATACCATTCAATATGGTTTTAGAGAAAATAGGTTTTGGAAAACAAATGAAATAGTTCTTTTGAGGGAATCATAAATTTGGTTGAAAAATATAATATGCTTAGATTTTTGTAAGGCATTTAGACTTAGCTGTATATAACATTTTCATAAAAAGCACCATACAAAATGAAGAAAGGCCACACACTACATTGATTAAAAGTTGGTCAACTTATGGACTGCAAAAAAAGTAACTGCAATGGGGGATTATCACCTGATGTGGCAGCTCCTAGCAAAGTCTCACATAGATTTTCTCTTTACCCAAGCTATTTATTATCTTTGGAATACAATATAAAACCATTACTGGTTGAATTTGAGGACAACACAACAATTGGTGGAATAGTAAATAATCGTGGGGACATGCCACCTATACAGAATAATTTGGATCAATGGATGAGATAGATTCATTTGAACAACATACATTTTAATTTAATTTTCAGAATGGGAGACTGTATAATGCAATACAATTATGCTGAAGCTTTGGGAGTTATGGTAAATAATTAATTGACAATGAGTTCCCAATGTGATACATGTGTTTGGGGGCAGGAGGGAGCGTTTTAAATAGAGCAGCTCAGAAAGCCACTCTAATTAAAGCACCCAGAGCATCATATATATCAGCATCCCCACACTGATGAATGGTGGTGGGGATGCTTTAACTAAAGCTCATCAAATGTGCGTTAGTTAAAGTGCCTCTGCCACCATTGTTCACTGTGGGGATGCTGATACATGTGACACTGGAGTCTGCTGAAGCTCAGTAAATACCATGCTCCAGCAGGCTCAATTAATCTAGTGGACTAGGAGATTGGTATTACCTCTATCTATCTAGCATATTGATGAACCAGTTACTATAATGCTCTGTGCAGTATGTGTGTTCATACCTCAAAAAAGATATTAAAAATTAAATGCAATTAAAAAATTGTTTTCAGAAAAAAAATAAGTATTTGAGATCTGGAAACCCTGCTATGTAATGAGAGATTTAAGGATTCATTTTGTTTAGTGTAGAGAAGGCTAAGAGGTGACTTGATTGTGATCCACAAATACTTATATTGGAAACAGATTTCTGATAACAGATGGCTGTTAGTTTAGGAAAAAAACGGTATAAAGAGAACCTGTGATTGGGACCAGAAAACATGCAAGTTCAGATAAGAAATAAGATGCCAATTTTTAACAGTGAGAGTAATTAACCATTGAAGAACTGCAATTAGGGATGCAATGTGGTCTCCATCACCTGATGACCTTAAATGAAGGCTGGGTGTGATCAAACAGAAGGCATGTCTATGATACAGAGATTCATAGTTGAGGTTGCCTGGCTTTTGTGATTTTAGAAGTCAGAGTACATGATTATGGTGACTCCTTCTGGCCTTAAAATGTATGATTTTATGGAGTTTTATGCTTTCAGTGTTTTTAATGTTGTATTGCTGCCCTTGGCTCTTGAATTCTTCGGGCTGTCACTGTTTCAGTTTAGTTATTTTGGTCTATTCTTGCACTGAAAGACCAGTCCAGGACTTCTGAATGTCCATTATGAAAACAATTCAATTTAAAATGATGTTTCAAAGCCTCATACACCTGCAAAGTAACTTTTGCTTTCCAGGGCTGAAATTATATTTTCAACCCATCTATCCAACCCTTCAATACATCTTTCTGAGTTTATGCTGCTAACAGCTTCTATCCTACTAGTCATACATGGACCTGGGATAGTAGGAACTTCCCAAGAAAAATGGGAAGGATCAAATATGTTTAATATCTTTTTAACTTGAGCACCAATCATCTCTTTTAAACATGTATCTCAACACAGGAAACATCCCCTTTAAGATGGATCAGCATTAGATTACAGAGTCCATTACACTATTTTTCCATTTTCCAGTTTTACAAGTTCTTCCTTGCAGATGTGACATTTCTACTGACACCTACTGCATGTCATACACTGGCCCTCAGGAAGTAGGTGAAAGTGATATAACATTTAAATAAAATGTTCTCAACAGTGTTGTCATGATCTGCAATCACATGACAAGTACTACAATTTATTTGCAGTGGCTTAGTTAAAGATTTAAATCCAGTCCAAGGGCATAAACTGGTGACTTCAAACCTTAATAGAATTTCACTTGAAATAAAGGAAAACAAAAGAAATATGCCACAGTAATAATATTTGAAAGATCTGCTAGATGTTAAAATAAACACTGGTTCTATTTATGTAGATTGCAATCCATGGAGAATGCTAAGTGATTTGTAGATGCTGTAATGTTCACGTGTTTGAGATCTCTGGGATCACTTCACTTTTGTCCATGGGAATTTAGCGTAGAGACAAAAAAATCAAAACCATGTGTCCTTTGCTTGTACAAGTGCCTATATTGAGTAAATAATAATTTCCTTTTCCTTTTTCCAGTATATGCCAGTCCTATCCACCTATGGAATCCCAGTTATGCTTAATTTTAATGTAATATCTGAAATATTTTTGCAATGTGCACTACAGTAGGTTTCTGAAAGGTACTTTTTGTTTCTTTGAATATTTTAAAACAGAACATATACACAAGCTACTTAAGTAAATACATTCTGAAAAATTCTGTGGAGAATAGATGTGGATTGCTATGAACACCAGCTAAAGATGGAACTCTAGGAGCTACACAGTATAAAGATATATGTGCTATTTAGGAATTTGTTTCAGCAGCAGCAGCAATCCCTTGCAGTCGAGACTGATTGTCTTCCATGATTGTCTTATCTGTGGGTCTGAACATGGATGATGAGGCTGATCCAAGATCAACAGACTTTGTTGCAGCTTGGGCACATGCTTCTGTGTGGGGTGGATAGTTCTTGGTTCAGTCCACAATATACTCTATTTCCTGTTGCTGTCATAAGGTTTCAAAGTACTGAGATCCTTGCAGCAGACTCTTCCTTCATTTGGTGCAGTCCTGGGCAATAGTTTCCCATGAGTGGATATTGATGTTGCACTTTTTCAAGTTGACGTAGAGGACGTCCTTGAAGCACTTTGTCTGCCCTCCTCTTGAGCATATGCTTTGACTGAGCTGGGAGTTTAAAACTTACTTTGGGAGTCTGGAGTTGAACATCTGAATAAGGATCTGCCTCAGTGCTCATGGTGTTTGCTTGCGAGAGGACATTAATATTGGTGCATCTTTACCCACGGGATTTAAAGCATCTTCTGCAGGCAGAGTTGATGGTACTTCTCTAGCTACTTGAGGTATCTCCTGTACAATATCCATGTCTCAACTCCATACAATAAGATGGAGATCACAATTGCTTGATAAACCATGAGCTTGGTTTTGGATCTGATATCACAGTCTTCAAACACCCATTTCCTCATATGTCCAAAGGCTGCACTTGCACACTTGAGGCGATGTTGGATTTCTTCGCAGCCTTCTGTATGGTATGGGAAATACTCAATGTTCTCCAGAGTCTCACCATGAATTGGAATTACTGGATCTGGGGTCTGATCATTAAGACCTTGTTGATGGAGGTCTTTAGTCTTCTGAATGTTAAGCATCATTCCCATTTTCTTGTATGCCTCCACAAAGTTGTTGATGATTGCCTGAAGGCCTGCGTCTAAGTGAGCACACACAACAGCATTATCAACATACTGGAGCTCAATGATTAAGGTCAGGGTGGTTTTGGTTTTGGCTCGGAGTTGGCTGAGGTGAAGCAGCTTACCATCCATTTGGTAGTTTAGCCACACTCCGACTGGAAGCTTGTTGGCAGTCAGATGTAGTATTGCGGTAAGGAATATTGAGAAGAGTGTTGGAATGATGATGCAAACTTGCTTAACTCCCATTTTAACCTCAAAGGGAACTGATCCATTATAGAAACCATAGATCCATTATAAAAAACCACTGCTCACATACTGTCATGAAGCAAGCAAAGAATGGTGATGAGTTTTGGTGGGCATCCATACTTCAGAAGGATCCTCCACAGTGCTTCTTGGTTGACAGAGTCAAAGGCTTTTGTGAGATCAAAGAAGGCCATGTAGAGAGGCTTATGTTGTTCCTGGCATTTTTTCTGCAGCTGGCAAACTGTGAAGATGACATCAGTTCTAGCTCTTGATGCTTTAAACCCACAATGAGATTCTGGGTGGAGCTCTTCCACTTGCTGAAGGAGACAGTTTAGGAGGGTTCTTGCAATGATCCTTCCTGTGGTGGACAGCAACGTGATCCCTCTATAATTTTTACAGTTGGTCTTGTCTCCTTTCTTGAATATTGTCAAGATCATGGCATACCTGAGGTGCAATTTCCTTGTCATTCCAGATCCTTAAGATGAGGGCATGGAGCTGTGATGTGAGCCACTCTCCCCACTGCTTGAAGATGATGCTTTGTCATTCTTCATCTGCTTCATGGCTTTCCTCACCTTATCAAGGGTTGGAGGAATTCTGAGATCATTTCTGATTGGGTGTTGCAGGATGGATCCCCTTTCCTTGATCAGGTCTCCTCCATACTTAGGTCTCAAAGAGCTTGGTCCCTGAGAGCTTGGACTGTAGATGGCTTTGGCGGCACTGAAAACCCCCCCACTCAGATTGTGGATATCAGTAAGATGTTGAATCTCCTTCACCTGGTACAGAATCCAAGTGTCTTTTCACAGGCGATGATGATGGTGTACTTGAAGGCACCCCAAGTACTGCTGACATTCTCCCATTATTGTTGATTGAAATTTGCCATTTTTTCATTAAGGCACTGGTGGAAGAGTTCTTGCTTGATTGGGTCCTTGAGTCCACTGATGTTGATCTTCCATTGGCATTTCTTCTGCTGCTTCCATCTTTTGGGAGCTAGTTTGAATGACTAAACTGAGTGGATGAGTCAGTGATTGGTCCAGCAATTGTCAGCTTCTAGCATAGCTTGGGTGATGTGGATAGCTTGGCGATCCCAGGCATGAACAATTATGTAGTCAATCAAGTTCCAATGCTTGAATTGCACGTGTTGCCATGATGTTTTGTGCCTGTTTTTCTGGTGGAATAGGATGTTGGTAATGGTGAGTCCATGTTCTGAGCATTTAGTCAAAAGGAGGATGCCATTGGTGTTGACCTTTCCCACTCCTTCCTGGCTGATGGTTCTGTTCCAGAGGTTTGAGTCCCTTCTGACTCTGACTGAGAAGAATAAGTCTGTCTCCCTCTTGAACACCAGAAAGAACTTGGTCAAGGTTGATATAGTATTCCTCCTTGGTTTTGTCAGTGGAGTCAAAGGTTGGGGCATATGCACTGATGACAGTGGCATATTGGCTCCCTGACACTTTAAGACAGACAGTCATGAGGTGCTCATTAATTCCAATAGGGAACTCACTGAATTGGTTATGAGTTCATTCTTGATGGCAACACCAACTTCATGAAGCCAGCGTTCTCCTTCCTGTTTACCCTTTCAGAAGAAGGTATAGCTGCCTCATTGTTCTTTGAGCTTCCCATCTCCCGCTCACCAGGTCTTGCTTAGTGCAGCAACATCAATGTTGTGTTGCCTGAGTTCTCAAGCCATGATTGTGGTGTGGTGCTCTGAGAACTCACTATTAGGATTGTCCATGAAGGTCCTGATGTTCTAGGTCCCAAAAATGATGGTGTGTCTTCATTGATTTTGGCCACAGTAAAGGTGAGCCCATTGGACATGGTTATCCAGTCAGGAAAAAGGTAGGCAAACTATGTTTAGGGCACCTTTTCTAGCCCTTTCTCCACATAGGGTGAACAGAACAGATTCTGAAGAGGGCTGCTCAGTCACAGTTACAGCTGCTGAATCACACTCCTGCCTCATCCAAGTGCTAGACAGCCTTCTTATAACTGCTGTCTTCATGCCATTTCATGACTAGGAGCTTCCAGACCACACAGTCCTGCTCCTGTAATTGATAGCTGGTCACCAAAGGACTTGAAGGATATACTGGAAAAGCTCT
>NW_005841901.1:3482009-3499418 GCF_000455745.1 Alligator sinensis | reverse complement strand
GAGAAGCTGCTGCACATCATCTTCCACACAGTTGTTGACAGAACAGGACCTTGATCCAATAGCAAGGAGGCTAAGACAATTGGAGATCTTGTTCCACTGCAGTCTTCATCTGCCTTTGCAGCTGTTGAGATTCTAACATCTTCTTCCACCTGCTCTGCTGTTGAGGACTTGTAGACCCATGGCTAGGGACTAGGCAGGCTTATTACAATGGTGACCTGTACTTGGGTTGCCTCTGCCCTGCTGCTAGGCTTTTAATTTCATTTAAAGTCTTAAAACACAGCACAGGGGACACAATGGTGGGAGTCTACTACAGACCTCCCACCCAAAGTCAAGAGCTCAACCAGGAGTTCGCCCAGGAACTGGCTGAGGCCACATGCTCCAGGATCATGGTTGTCATGAGTGACTTCAATTACCCAGACATCTCGTGGGAGGATCGCTTAGCAAAATCTGAGCGGTTGCAAAGCTTCCTATCGTGCATAGATGACCTCTACCTGACTCAAGAAGTCTACAGGCCAACGAGAGGTAAAGTGCTGCTCGACCTGGTACTGGCTACTGGGGATGACCTAATCGGCGACCTAGTGATCAGTGGGAAGCTGGGTGACAGCAACCATGAGCTGATCACCTTCACCATCCGCCGTAAAGCTGGCAAGTCAGTCAGCAACACTGAAGTCCTTGACTTAAGGAAAGCCGACTTTGACAAGATCAGGAGGCTTGTCAGTGAGGCCCTAAGGGACCACGACTCCAGGGGGAGGGGAGTTCAGGAAGAGTGGTTGCTCCTCAAGGGAGAGATCCTCGATGTACAAGCTAATTCTATTCCATCTTCGAGGAAAGGCAGCCAGAGGGCACAGCAGCCCCCCTGGATCTCCAGGGATCTAGCAGAACTCCTGAGGTTAAAAAGAAAGGCCTACAAAGGGTGGAGGATGGGATT
Source organism: Alligator sinensis (assembly GCF_000455745.1). Taxonomy (NCBI): domain Eukaryota; kingdom Metazoa; phylum Chordata; order Crocodylia; family Alligatoridae; genus Alligator; species Alligator sinensis. The sequence goes on along the minus strand of NW_005841901.1, from coordinate 3,498,490 downwards.
CACCTTCAAGGAGGAATATTCTGCACTGGTCCGGCCCTGCAGGGAGCAAACCCATAAAGCCAAGGCTGCAACTGAACTCCAACTGACTTCAAGTATCAAGGACAATAAGAAGTCCTTCTTCAGATATGTGGGGAGCCAGAGGAAAAGCAAGGGCAACATTGGGCCCCTGCTAAACCAGATGGGACAACTGACAACTGACGCCCAGGATAAAGCCAACTTATTAAATGGGTACTTTGTGTCAGTCTTTCATCAGTCCCATGGGACGCCCATGCCCACTACAGAACAGGGAGGTCCAGGTGAGGGAGATTTCCTGCCCTCCATCAATGCAGACCTCATGAAGGAACACCTTGAGAGGCACGCCAAGTCAGCTGGCCCTGACAATCTATACCCCAGGGTACTCAAGGAGCTGGCGAGCATCATAGCTCAGCCCCTGGCACAGATCTTTGAGAACTCCTGGTGCTCTGGTGTAGTGCACGAAGACTGGAAAAAGGCCAATGTGGTGCCTATCTTCAAGAAAGGGAGGAAAGTGGATCCGGGAAACTATAGGACCATCAGCCTGACCTCTATCCTGGGGAAGGTCTTAGAAAAGTTTATTAAAGAGGCCATCCTTAATGAACTGGCCAATGCCAACATCCTGAGGGATAGCCAGCACGGGTTTGTTGTGGATAGGTCTTGCTTGACCAATCTCATTTCCTTCTATGACCAGGTGACCTATCACCCCGACAAGGGAGAAGAGATTGATGTCATATATCTTGACTTCAAAAAAGTCTTTGATCTGGTATCCCATGATCACCTCTTGGCGAAACTGGCCAATTGTGACCTTGGGCCCACCACAATCCGCTGGCTGGGAAATTGGCTCTGTGGTCAGACCCAGAGGGTGGTAACTGACGTAAGTCAATCGTCGTGGTGCCCTGTGACCAGTGGGGTCCCCCAAGGCTCTGTCATTAGACCCATACTGTTCAACATCTTCATTAGTGATGTGGACATTGGGGCCAGAAGTTGACCACAAAATGAACATGAGTCTTCAATGCGATGCTGTGGCTAGTAAAGTGACCAAAACACTGGCTTGCATCTATAGATGCTTCTCAAACAAATCCCAGGATGTCATTCTCACCTTGTACTTGGCCTTGGTGAGGCTGCAGCTGGAGTACTGTGTCCAGTTTTGGGCCCCACAATTCAAAAAGGATGTGGAGAATCTTGTGAGAGTCCAGAGAAGAGCCACGCGCATGATCAGAGGTCAGGAAAACAGACCTTACGACAACAGGCTGAGAGCTATGGGACTCTTTAGCCTGAAAAAGCGCAGGCTCAGGGGTGATCTGATGGCCACCTGTAAGTTTATCAGGGATGACCACCAGTATCTGGTTTGTTTGTTCACCAGAGCGCCTCAAGAGATGACAAGGTCGAATAGTTATAAACTATTGCAAGACTGTTTCAGGCTGGACATAAGGAAGAAGTTCTTTACTTTCTGAGCCCCCAAGGTCTGGAATAACCTGCCATTGGGGGTGGTTCAAGCACCTACATTGAACATCTTCAAGAAAAATTTGGATGCTTATCTTGCTGGGATCCTATGACCCCAGCTGACTTCCTGCCTTCGGGCAGGGGGCTGGACTCGATGATTTTCCAAGGTCCCTTCCAGCCCTAAAGTCTATGAAATCTATGAAAAAAATTCAGTTTGTTTTCTTAGGGTGCATCCCCACAAGCAGGAAATTGAGTTTCCCCAGGGACAAACAGCAGTGGCATAATGTGTTGCCCCGGGGTGGGGTAGGGGAGGCTGGGACGAGTTTCTGGGCTGGCCCCAGAACCCTTACCTGGGGTTGTGGTGACCTCTGGGGGCTTGCAGCCATGGTGATCCTGCAGGAGGGAGCCTGGTGGGCAGCTAGAGTGTAGCTTCAATCAGCCAGGCTCCAGGTTTTGGGCAGCACGTGCTGCTGCCACATGCGCTGCCCCACTTTTTTTAGGCATGGGTTTTTTTGACACCGGGATCTCCCAGTGTAAACCCCTCCCCCCTGCACTGCAAAGTAGCAGCTCAGGGAATGCTTTCATGTGTGGCATGTACGGTGTGAGGCATCGCAGATGGCTCTGCAGCATCACATACCGCACGTTCCCGCTTGTCTGGATGCACCCTCAGAGAAGTTTTTATTTAGGGGCTCTCTTAGATTAGAAAACTTGAACTTATGCATTGCCCTTACTCCACCCTAACTACAGCTAAATATTAAACAAGTGGCAGAGCTGTATAGCTACCCAGCGTGTCCACAGGTGGCAAATAGGACCTTCAGAAAAGGTCAGCTGAGAAATAAGTAGGTAACTGATAACTAAGCAGTTGTGGACCAAGCAGTGACAGCACCACCAGGATGTGTTGGGGACAGTAGATGGGCAATGCTTTCCCTCCTGAAAAGCCACATATATCCTTTGATGGTGCTGTGACATGGCAAGTACGGGAATTTGTTTACAAACAGCTTATTTCCTATCCCCCAAAGAATTTAACACAACTGCAAATGGAATCATGTTTTAGCTTGGTTACAGAACACACTTACATTCACGACTGCCAGGCTTTGGCAGGCTGGGCTAAAATTTTCCATGCCCAGTGTCTTCCTAGGGCTGAGTTTTTTACAGAAAGCTTCAGTAAAAATGATTCAGCCACTTCTCAGACAAGGTTAGGGAAGGATACATTGTTTTGTCTGTATTATAAACATTCTTCGCCTATCTAAGCTCAGATAGGTTATCACAGAAGTTTTACAGGTTTACTGCAGCCACACTTTGGGAGTGTTTTAAAAAATAAGACTGAAAACTGAGTGCATTTTACCGCCTAGGAAAAGGTATAATTTTTCAAAAAAATGCATTGTGTTGGGTATACTATTGCCATACAAGAAGGGAAAAATTAAGGTTAAGGAATATATTCAGACCTTCACATTTACTGCGTTGTGTAGACTTGGATATAAAAAGTCAGAAGGACTCAATCCTATGAAGAATCTTACCAAGTGAGACATGTCATCATTGAGATGTGCTCATTTTGTTGTTTAACCTCTGTTTTGTATTGGCTGCTAACATGTCTAACCTTGCACAAAGCAGGGTTTTGCAATGTATTCCAGATAATCTTTCCTTAGCAGGATAGCTCTTGACACTTTGTTGAAGGTCTATTAATGAAAAGCCACCACAGAGCAATCCAGAGTCATAAATGTTTTTCTTTCAACTTCTGCCCTATCCTCATGGATTGATAGATTTCCTATATAAGTGTGCCAGTGTGGCTGGTGGATCTGCAGCTTGCTAGTATGGGCAAATGGCAAGCGGAGAGAGACTGTTTAAGAGGAATGCTTTTCTGAGCAGCAGGGACTATCAGCAGGGACAGCAGTCTATGACTATCAGATCTATTGCTACAAGAAAAGGCACAAGGGTAGTCAGCCTGCCTGAAATACTAACAGACCCTGGACATACAGGAGTGACATCAGACTGGGATGGATGCATCTCAAGACTCTGCTTATTTTGCAAAAATCTGTAAATCTCTAGTGCTTTTGAATGTTGACAATTAAGAAATTCCTTTTTAATTTTAATATTCCCTCATTTTTGCCATTTTGACCCCCAAGGGTTTAAATTAGAAGTCCGAATGCCCAGACCTTGGCTAAAATCCCAGGAAGCAGGCATGTACATATGTAAGCAGCAGCAGATCCAAGGCAAATAAAATGGTGCAATTGCACCCTCCTTTGATTCTTGCTTCACTCAAATTTTAAAATCAACTATCTGGGAGGGAGAGAGGCCTTTCTATTCAGACAGCAGTGAGGGAATCAACTGATTTCACACCTCATTGTCATCTCCCGAATTGCTGCTAATCTTTCTCCACTCTGCATATCTTAATGACCCATTCTCCTTTTTAATTGCCTTGATGTTTCACTATTCAAACTATCCTTTCTTCTGCATTTGTATGGTCTGTCAGCCATTCCTGATAATGTCTTCTTCCATTTTACAGCCCTGAAGACTGTTTTTAGCTCTAGCTAAAAACCTTAACTCAGACGTAGAAATGACTGACAGTGAACTATTGCAAGTACTGTCAAGATGCTCAAGAAGGCTAGATTTTGTTTTATAAATATACATCTCTTATTTAGATTTAACTATGATGACTAATGACTACAGGACTAATGACACAATATCTTTTGACTATTTTTTGGCAAGTTGGTTGTGTTTTTTTAAGCCTTATATATACTCTAGCAAATTAATGCACATTTCAATTAAGTTATATTTGTTTTTGCTTTGATTTTAAACTGAATAATATAGTGCTAGCCCCCTAGGATATTAATTAAGCTTCTAGTTTCTCTTTAACTGGAGAAAAATGTGTGCTGTGTTATATATGATGATGTGCCATGCCATCAGCACCCTCCTTTTCAAAATCCTAGATCTGCCCATATCTGTAAGCAGATAGTGGCCTCAGACTGGCTGGTTTGGAGGTGTAAAGGGTTGTGGCCTCAATGGTTCCACATTTTACGGAAGGACTCAGACAAGGAGTCACTGTTGACTCCAGGATGAACATGAGTCATCAGTGTGATGAAACAGTCGGTAGAGCCAATCGCACCTTGTCGTGCATCCGTAGTTGCTTCACAAACAGGTCCAGGGAGGTGATTCTCCCTCTCTAAGCGGTACTGGTTAGGCCACAGGTGGAGTACTGTGTCCAGTTTTGGACACCGCATTTCAAGTGGGATGCGGACAACCTGGAGAGGGTCCAAAGAAGAGCCACTCATCTGATTAGAGGCCTGCAGGGAAGGCCCTATGAGGAAAGGCTAAGGGACCTTAACCTCTTCAGCCTCTCCAAGAGAAGGCTGAAAGGGGACCTTGTGGCGGCATACAAATTCATAAGGGGAGAGCAACATGAAGTAGGCAATGATCTGTTTACCAGGGCACCCCCTGGAACAACAAGGAACAATAGCCATAAGCTACTGGACAGTAGTTTTAGATTGGACATTAGAAAAAAGTTCTTCACGGTTAGGGTTGCCAGGTTCTGGAATGGGCTTCCAAGGGAGGTGGTGCTTGCCTCATCCTTGGGGGTCTTCAAGATGAGACTGGACAGGCACCTGACTGGGATCACATGATCCCAGGTTTGGTGACCCTTTTCTTGCCTGCCAGGGGTGGGCGGTCAGACTACATGGCCACTGAGGTCCCTTCCGACCCTGGAATCTATGAATCTATGAAGAGGTCTGAGCCTAGAAGTGTGCCCCAGAATCCCAAAACTAGAAACAGGCACCACGCTCTACCCAGAGCTTCTGTCCTTACAGTCACATGGAGATCCAGCATTTTGATCCATCTGGTGGGCTGGTACAGTGTTGTACAAGGGCCAGGTTGTGATGCACAGTTCTAAGCTCATTTAAATCACATTCACATTTTCATTTCCAGTTTTTTTGGGTCTTAGTCCAGTGCCTTTATTTTAAGACTTGCCTTGCACTTCCTGTATTCCTGTGCTTCATTCAGTACACACCTTCCAAATTCTCCTGCATATAAGGCAGGAACATTATAGACAGCCTCATTCATTATACAAACTAGCCCTGTATGCTGTCTGTCCTGTAAAACACTAAACAGGACCTGGGTCATTGCAAAGTAACATATAAATCTCTGGAAGCTTCAGCACAGTGCTTAGCAATGCTAAGAAAATAAATCCATGGTATATAAATAGAAATACTGGGTAGAGCTTAGCAGAAATATTTCTATCAGCATTTTGATTGAATAATAATAATCCAATATTGATAATATGCCCAGAGATTACTTGAAAGAAAGAAATAGACATGCACACAGGAGAAGTTACTGGAACAAAATCCAGTTAAATACGTTGGGTTTATTAAATATTTTGGGCTTATAGAAAAACTGAAGAAGAAAATGGCTTGCTTTTAAGAGATGCTGAACACCCACTAAAGATGTGGCACACATGACTTTTTCTCCCCAGCAAAAGAAAGAAAGGTTGTTACATTATAAGAATTAGAAACAGGGATACTTGAGCACTGAAGGGCCTGTAAAAAAAAGAAAAGAAAAGAAAACTTGGAAAATATTCAGGCCCTGAACATACAGTTAATATATGGAAAAGATGACCAAGAAGAGTAATAGAAATAATTTTTAAAAAAATTAAAAAGTTGTTAGTTTTCTTCTTGAAGGACAAAAAAATAAAGAAACATGGGGAAAACGATCATGAACAAGGAGCACTGATGCTGCTGAGCTTTTTGGCTTCTTTACGTCCTATAGTTCTTTACGTTTCCCCACTGGAATTGTAACTCTGCTCTGGAACAGTAGGAGTTGGCAGGATAAATGTACTGTAAGAAACACTCTCTCTTCCAGAAGTTCAAAGCCTCAAGTAAAAATGGCAATACTTAATCTGTCCTGTGTGGGTTGTAGCAGCAGACAGTGTGGGTGGGGCCTCATTGCAAGTCTTGGCTGCATGCTGGTTTAAGGGAACTTATATAAAGGTATTTATTCTTGGGAAAAAAATAGGTCAATTATTTCCTATGGTAACTGGAAAATAAACACACAAACTAACTGCCAAACATCTCTCCCAAGTAAAAAAAAAAAAAGAGTAAGAAAAAGGTTACTTTGTGATCTTCACTGCTAAACTATTTATTCAGTTAAATTCCATGTTAGGTTCTCAGACATACAGAGCTTAATCCACGTCCAGTGGAAAGAGCCCCACTAACTTCAATGGAGGCTAGATCAGATGTATCAGTATTACTTTAGTGACATTTAAAAGGACAGCTTCTGTGATAGGAGCTGTGAGTGCACATATAGTACAAATATTAATCATCAGCATGGGTTTACCTGTAGCAGTATTTGTGGAGAATTAGCTTTAAACTTTAATCCAAGCAGCACCCTTATAATAAGCAATTACAATAACTTCTACAAGAGCAGATAATTCCTGCTACATCCATTATGATCTATTTTTATCCATTATGGGTCAGATTCTAATCTCAGGTAAACTGATTTAAATCTGGAGTAATTTCCCTGTCAATGGAAGTACTTCAGATTAACATAATTTTAACTAGCATCAGAATCTAGTCTTGGAAGAGAGGGACAACTTCAAGCTATTTCAGAAAGTGGTGGAATTAAAAATAGGGATCCAAAGGTGGAATTCTGTTTTAGTAAAGTGAGGGCATCCCTGGTGACAGGTCTTGAGGAGGATAGGATTTGAGCATAACTTACACACCCAAGTCCACTGACCTGTTCCAGACCCAGAGGTTTACCAATGAGTGTGGTCCAGCCTTATCTCCAGCACCTTGCTCTCATATCTGCCAGAGATCAAGGACTCCAATAACAGGCGCTGGGGATAAACTCAGTGATGAACTTTGGGCACTGGAGTGAGTCAACGGATTGTGTGGGTGGGTCACACTCAGCCACCACCATGTTCTCACTTCTTCTCCCCCTGGACTCTCTCATCCACCCCAACACACTTCCCTTTCTATATATATACACATATATGATCCCCACTACTCTAATATCTGAGGACATTGCAATCTTTAAGCTATTTAGGATCACAGCCACGATGTAGATAAGGAAATACAATTGGGGAACTGAGGCAAAGAAACATAAAGGGGTTGTCTATAAATGATAGGCAACCCCTTTGTGTCTCTTTGCCTCAGTTTCTCGATTGTGTTATAGACTATAACACCCACACCCATAGGCACACTCCAGATCCAGAAGTACTCTGGGAAGGGTCATTCAATTAGCTACTCTCAGGCACTCCAGAGACCAATGTCTTAAGAGTGGTTGCAGTGGGGTGTCCCCAAGGAGCCTCCCCAGCAAATTTACACATCTGGAGCATGTCTGCAGGCAGGAGTAGGCTTGGGGTGTTTGGAAAAGGCCAGGCTGGGACGTATCACTGCCACAGTGCCGACATGCCCTTAGAGCTCCTATACACGTGCAGAGAGGCTGCTCCAACACACTGTAATTACAGCATGTCAGAACAGACTCGATTAAACAAGTCTGCGGGAGTGTGGTAATTACTGCACTCCAGCAGACTCCAGCATCACGTGTATCAGCATTCCCGTGCTGAAAAATGGTGGTGGCATGCTTTGAACTAAAGCTTGTTCGACAAGTTTTAGTTCAAAGCACCCTGTCACCATTTTTCAGTGTGGGGACGCTGATACACAAGATGCTCCAGGCGCTTTTATATGGTGCGGCTCTTGGAACTGTGCTAATTAAAGCACATCCCACCCCCCCACCACCTCCCAGAACATGTCTATAAATGCCCTAACTGACTTGCCTGAAGTGACACAGGAAATCTGTGGCAGAGCAGAGAACTTCATCCAGGGCTCCCAAGATCCAGACTAATACTCTAACCACTGAATCATCCTCTCTCTCATTTTTAATTTATTTCTACCCAACAGAGGCCAAGAAGACTTTTTCAGGGGCAAAATGGGAAACACTGGATATCCTTTAATGTATTTTATATATTAGTATTATCATGTGGTTTTGCTTCAGCTTTGAGTAGTTATTTCTTGCAGATATTTTTCATGTTTTAATCACTTCAGGAAATATGCACCACTTTTTCTCAAAACTCCATCTCTGGAATATTTCCCCTTAACAGTCTGACTAATTGTGCTCAAACATATTGGAAATTGTACACTGTTAAAAAGAGCTGCCAATTTGTACAGTGTATTCCATTTAAGTGCATTACTTTAGGACTGAAAAAGGCTATGCTCTTATCCATAGTATGCACTTACCCAAAATAACTGATAACTATATCATGATAACTATATACATGGAGTACACTGTAGTTACCCTGCTGTGTAGGTAGGTGCTAGTCATGAGCTGGGAGGCAAGTTTACTTGCCAGCTATTGGAGAAGGGCAAAAATACAAAGGACCTACCATGTTGTACTGATTATAAATTGACCTTGCATAAAACTCAACCCAGCATTTTCAGGTTTAATTCTAGGAAACCTGCTACTGCCCTTGCAAAATGCCACAGGAGAATCAAATAACCAAGGAAAGGACCCAATGGGTTAAATGCACTAAGCATGCTAAAATAAAATATTGCACTGAAAAAATGCCTGACTTGGCATTTTTATTATATGCATAAAAATACTGCAAGTACAAAAGTCAAGATTGTAGGGTGCCTGATTAAAAGTTGATTCCATGTATAAGTTGACTGCAATTTTTATCGTTCTTATGGAGGAAAAAAGATAGAATTATAATCATAGCATTATAGTATTTCTATTCTCTATTCATGCTGGTGAAACCCTATTTGCTTAAGCCAGGGTTGAAATGCACTTTCTAGACTAAGTAACTCAGAGATGCATAAGCTTTTGTGAGACCAAGGTCACTTTATTGGGTGCTGTGAAAAAAACATGCACAGAATGACTATCTGCGATCATGGAGTGCAGGCTGGGAGCTCCCTGCTGCCGGGGAAGGGGGATATTATTCCCGCCCAGGCTCTGGTGGCAGAGCCCACCTCAGCAACAGACAGCTCCTGTGGGCACCGGGCAATATTCCAGTTGACCAGGAGCAAATTTGCTCCTGGTTGACCATCCACATGTGCCATACTGCTTGCATTTGCAGGTAGCAAATTAACTGCTGAGTAGAGGAAATTACTGTGCAGTAAGATTCAGCACATGTAGATGGTGATGCTTACTACACAATAATTAGCTCTACTGTGCAGTAAAGCGTCTCAGGTAGATGTGCCCATTAACTTAAAAGCCAGGGACTTTAGAATCAAGCAAGCAGTGTCTCAGACTCTTCATATGCAAAATGGGAGTGGTAAACCTACTTACCCTTGAAGATTTTATTAGGATTATTCTCATGACACTTGTGAAAATACTCAAGGGCTAAGGACAGAAACTATTCATAAACTGGTATAAGAGATTGGAAACAGGTTCAAATCTATAACACAACAGAAGTTCAGTGCACTTAAACCGATTTCAAAATGGCCAAAACCAGTTTAAGATAAACCTGGATGGATGTAGTAGGTATCAGACTTAACTTTAGGTTAAATCTGTTTATTGAACTTCTGTTCCAAATCCCCTCCAGATTCAAGTTAATTCACAGTCTTCCAGCATCCCAGGATGCTTTGGACCTCCCTGAAAACTCCCCTTCACAGGGTGGGTGGCCTAGCATTGGCCCAAGCTGTCTGCTCCGGCTGAACAGGGAGGTATGTTCTAACTCCCACTCCCCCCTCCCTGGCTTCTGGCCATGGCCACTACAAGCACGTGGCTGCATATCTGGAATCAAAAGTGAATGTCTGTTCACTTGTTTATCATTTCAATCTATACAGTTTAGACTAACCTGAATCAATTCAGCCCTGGGCTTTTGACTATCTGCACTTAGCCTAAATGTGGAATTGACTGTCTTCGATGACCTGAGTATGAAACCTTATTAGACTTAGAGAATCACACTCAAAACTTAGTATCTCCATCATGGACACAATCAAGATGGAGTGGGGCAGAGGAGGGGTGTGGTTTCAATCCCCCTCCCCATGCTTCTGGTTGCAAAGCACATCTGCAGTGAGCTTGCTGAGCTCATCTGCTTGTCAGTGCAGCTCCTGCTGGAGCCACTTTCGCATGGCTCTGGAACCCAGGAGGTGAACCCCTGACAAACTGGTGACATCACAGAGCTCGCTACATGTGGCACACAGTTGAAGGAGGTAGTGACCACACTCCCTTGGATTGACCCCTGATCACCATCATTCTTTCTAGTCTGGATAGACCTATGAGAATATATACATCTTACTGGTTTACACTTTTGTGTCTCGCTGAACTATCTGCTTCAGTGTCATTGTAGCAGGGCACTGGGGTGTGCCTGCTCCTTTAAGGGAGCCTGCTTGCAGGTGGTGCAAGCCGCTAATGAGACACTCACCAGACTGAAAGAGTGCTCAGGCTGGAGCTACGTAAGCCCCGAGCCTGAGCAAGTCAGGCACTCTCTCCCTGGCAGCCATGGGGTGAGGAGCTCTGGGCAGCAGGGTTCCTGCAGGGATTACAACTGTTAAACAACTCTGCAGGCCTGGGAACAGAGGGAAGCTGCCTGGGCAAAGAAGGACTGAGTTTTTACAGGCAAATGGCATTTGTTTTATTTTGAGCCCACAAAGGGTCCTGGTGCCCAGGGAAGGGCTAAGCTGGACCAGAGCGTTCCTGAGCTCAGGGAAGAGCTGCATGCAGGACCAGGAGTCTGGCAGCCCAGAGGATGGGTGGCACACAGGACCCAGGGGTCCAGGAGCCCATAAAAAAGGCTTTGTGTGAGACCAGAAGTCTGTGAGTCCAGGAGGAGACTGCGTAAGAGACCAGGGGGGTCTGAAGGCCCAAGGGGCTGAGTGTATGAATAGACAACATCATAGAGAGAACACTCATGAGTGTGGTGTAGGGGAAGCAAGGAGCCCTTAAGGTGCCTGACAGGGGTACAGACAGGCTGAGAGAGCCTCCTAGCCTGGGGGCATTACACCATGACGGAGGGGACCCAGGAGAGGCTCAGTGAGGATCAACATAGGCTCAGGCTCACGCACAGCCCACAAGCAGCTTTCCTTTTATAAGGAAAGCATTAAGAGCAAGGCATGGCAGGACAGATTCAAGGGAATGGCTGCAGCGAAGCCTGAGCCTGGTAGGGGCTGCACAGCCACCATGGGGCATCATGGCCACCCCCCATGGACATGGACCTGCTACAGTAATACAGCTATTTCTTCCTGTCATGTCTAGAGGGAGAGTTTGAACCATGCAGAAGTGAACCTGTCAGCTGAAGTTGATTTTAAGTACAGTAGGCAGGAATAAAGATTAAGAAGTTTCCATTTAACATATTTTCAATAGGAGAGAATAAAAAGAAGGTATTGGGAGGGAGGTAGATGCTTGCTTTTTATTAATGAAAAATACCACTATAGGTGACATTTAAAATGAATATTAGCAAATGATGGAAATTTTGGCGTGGGAGTTTTAGTGAGGCTCTTGGTGTCTCTTTGTCTCCTATTTATTAGGGTAAGTTTTGATTGTCTGTGGTGATTTTCACACTTGTACCCCTCCCCTCCCTACTGCCCCTCAGCCTCCCTCCTCCTGTTATTTCCTGTTTAAATAGCATGTACCTTAGATTCTCTGGACTTCACAACATTAAAATTAACAATAATCTATTGAAAGTAAATATTCTTCTCTCTTTTCAAGTTCTATTTTATCCCCATCTATCACCCTTCCAAGTTCCTGTGGTGATGGAGGCTTTGGTAATGAAAGTATGCACGTTCTAATGGACCAAGGTGGCTGAGGCTCCACAAATGAGTACCTGTCATGGAGATGACCTAAGTAGGATTTCCCCCAATCATTTAAACTGAGGAGATGTAGCTCAGGTGCCTCGCCTAGTTGCAACTACAGCAATATCTCATGTAGGGGAATGCCATTTTGTAGAGAAGCATGCCCTAAATATTTTCAGCCCATACAGTTTAAAATTCCAAACCCTGAGCTCCAGTTGTAAACTTGTCACCCAGCACAGACAGTGTGTAGCTATGTATAAGTCCAGTGTGTCATGTTTAGGAGGAAACTGGATTATAAAAAAATAAACAACACTAAGAAAAACTATTTTAGAAAAAGGCAAATTATTTAGCTAGATCTCACAGAAAATCACAGTTGGAGTTTTCCTTCTGTAAGGACTACAGGATTAGACTAAATTAGTGGTAGTCTGACCCCTTTTCATATACAAGTTTTCTTGAACAGAAGAGCACGGAGCGGAGGGGGAGAAAATTAATTAAATCATCAGTCTTATTTAATTTGAATACTTGCAGGTTTGTGAGATTAATGGGGTGATCCCAATTCTTTCGGTGCCCTAGTGGCTCTGCAGTAGCAGAAACATATCACCTAGATTTCCTATATGCATTGATTTGGCTAGGATCATTAAGATACATTCTGAAACAAACCAGTATTCAAATTTTCTACCCTCTTTAGAATTATAGGAAATGAGGTTGCTTATATTTTCCAATCCATTAGTGGATGCAATAAGCAAAGAAAAAAGGAAGTAATAAAGGAATAACTAGAAGAATCAACTTTGACAGTGATGCAAGGAAGGTCGGCAAACATGAGAGAGGACCAGGTAGCAGCTACAAGCACCCACACCCACTCTTTGTGCCATTGATATAGTTTCTAGAAAGAAAACCACATAATGCTGTGGCCAAGTTTTGGAAGATGCCATCCAAAAATAATGAAATGTGCACCATTTGCTCAGACAACAAATTGTTAGGAAACCAGGATGTGAGTGGTCTTGTCTAATGGTCAGATACCTGAAGCACAGGTGAGGTCCCAATCTGTTCTCAGGGAGCTGGGGGGTACAGTGGGGTCTGGCATCAGAACTGGGAGCCATAGCCAAAGACACATCAGACTGTGGTCAGAAGCTATTGCTGGAGACAGGGTAAGCAGATGGTTAACCAGAATCAGGAGTCAAAAGCCAGAGCCAAAGGTCGAACAGAATCCAGAACAAAGAACCAAAATCAGGGAATGCTGGGGTCTTGCCAGAGTCAGAACCAGCAAGGCAAGACCCAGAAGTCAGGAACAAGAACTTTTGCCATTTTCCACAGAAAGAGACTGCAGGCTGCGCCTGGCTTTTAAGGGCTGGAGCAGATGGGGCCTGCTGCCTGTGGCTTTAGGGGACTGGTTGTCCTGATTGCCTCCCTCAGCTGGGCTGGGAACAGGGGGCAGGTCTGGGCTTGCTGCAGGCAGCACCCATTTATGGGATGACTTACTTTAATCTCCTAATTGGGACTGCCTGGGTCCAGGATTCTGGTCTAGCCTCATTACGCAGGTAAAGAAGAAACCCTCAGGTGCGTGCATCCTTAACTTTTGACCTTTGAGGTGTCCAGCCACCATTTGAAAAAGAAGCAACAACTTCTAAAACTTGTATCCCTAAGCAACATTTTAAAGCATGCTGTGGAAGTTCAAAAATTCTTCTCTGTCCTTTATGGTTGGTTGAGTGAGAAAAGGGAAATTATGTCCCAGGTTTCTACAGACACTCAATGGAATTGTCAGGAGGACAATCTCTCCACTTGCATCCAACTGCCATGAGTCTATGAAATGTTTCACTGAGCATGAAGATGACTTTGATTCTGTAGTGCACATTTTATACAGAAATGCGTTCCAAAGAAGCACTCCAATGTCAAAAGCAATCGAAGAAAGTTCAAGAGTAGGTTGACAGATTACAAGCTAATGAAATTGCTGGCACAGTTTCAGTGGAAATCTGGCTTAATCCAAACAGCAGCAAAGGGCAGAAACCACAAGAGGATACAACTGAAGCATAGTTATGAGAGTGCATGACTGAAGAAAAGTATGTTCCTTCTCCTCTAGCACCTAAAGTGGAATAGCCAAATTTTGCCCCAAATCTCCATTTGTGACAAAGGTAGTGATAGGTTGTTGCATCAAAATAGTGGAAAAATGTGGAATGAAAATAAGAACTAAAGGAACCTTTAGTTTTTATATGCTCTGCGCTCTTGTGCAGTCAACTCATCACAAATTGCATTCAGTATATTCTAATTTGATCAAAATATCTTAATAAGCTCAGTGGAGAGGTGGGGGCAGGGAAACCAAATGAGTTAGCAAAAATATATTTGTATCTAAGGACAGGCAGAAGAGTGATAGGTCTAATTAGTGAATAGACTGGGGAATTTGATTATTGTACTCTTACATTTTATTTGCATAATTGGACAGCATGTGCATTTCATTTTGGACAGTGTGCACATTATGTTAGAGGTATAAATTTACTTGTGAAGTATGTTTTTGCATATTTCATTTCACAAACCCTCAGTGCTTTTTCTCAATGGTCTTTGCCTTTTCCAGGAAAAAAAGAGTTTGTTTTCTTTCCAGTTGGAAAAGTCACAATAACCCTGACATACATTCAAACCTGCATTCCCAAAGGTGCTGGCATTGATTAAATGCATCAGTATCCCTGGCCTTTCCTTGTCTTGATCAGTCATCAAATCCATCACTCACAATGAAAAAGCTTTTTTTAATATGAAGATGAACTGACACAGACATTTGGAAACCAGATGGCCTTAAAAAACATTTAAGTGATCTACTGAAGCCCTCTTGCATCATGTAATATTTCACTTGTTCCTGCTGGATACTTGAGGAGTTTTCTAGCCTTTCACGATATAATACAACTGACCTTTGCCCAGCATTCACAACAGGCTAACGGTCACAGAAAGCCAGAAAGAAGAAAATGGGGAGAAGATCATTTATGGTGTAAGAGAAAGAGGCCAGCAAAGTGGCTAAACAAAATCCATTAGCCATATGTACTCTGGCAAAAGAAAATATAATGGATTTATACCACCCTGGTGAGTTTCTCTAAGGGTGAGTATTGTAAAGAAGGGGCTTGTTCTAATGAGCTTAAGTCATGCTACATCATACTACTGTTATGATATTTAAATAATTATGGGGATTCATTCAAATTTCTGTTATGGATTTGTTAGGGGTGTGCGAAGTGAGCCCTATTAGATTCAGATTCGGCCTGAATCAGGAACAGTGATTCAATTCGTTGATTTGGATCACTGTCCCTGATTCGATTTGGCCGAATCCAAATATGAGGATTTGATGCTGATTCGGAGAATCAGTGATTTGGACACAGACACAGCTTTAAATGTTTTTTCTACATACCTCAAGGTACCAGCGTGGCTTGTGAATGCTGCGATGCTGAGGCAGATGGAGTGCCCCACGGGGGGGTGGGCTCTAAGTGCTCAGTGGTGAACCCAGAAGTGGACTGGAAGTATTTCCAGGTCTGCTGAAGAGCGCACAGGGGGCCCCCCCCTGCACCCCCCGGCTCAGTGACCAGCCGTGGGAGGACCCTAGGTGCTCCCCCAGACCCAGGAGGCACCAGGTGCTGAGCTGGGGGGGTACAGGATGGCCTCTCTGCATGCTCCCCTGTGGACCGGTAGTGTTCCTGGTCCACTTCTGGGTCTGCTGCTGAGTGCGCTGGGGAGCCCCCTGCGCACCTGTGGGACACTCCATCCTCCCCAGCATTGCAGCATTCATGAGCCGCCTACTACATATGTAGAAAAACCATTTAAAACTGTATCTATGTCCAAATCGCCGAATCTTTCCAAATCAATTTGGAGGGTTCCGATTCGATTTGGAGAGATTAAAGGGTCCTCTGATTCAATTCGGATTCAGAGATTTGGCCACCGAATCAAATCAGGAACTGAAGCTTCGCACAGTCCTATGATTTGTTCTGATACTGAATATTTAAATGTGTTTTAACCAGTCTTCATGGGTTTTTTTCTTATGATCCTATATAAACAAACTGCATCTTCTCCATTTGAATAAACATCATAGTTACAAGTAATGAAACAATGAAAAGATGGACAGTCCTTCCAAGGAATAATTTTCAATCATTATTTTCACTCACTTGAAGAAGTGATTGCAGTTACAATATTTTACATATACAGAATTAGAAAGTAGATAAGAACATTATATTTTCAATGTGAAGGCCTCAAATGTCAGAAATCATAAGGTTGCCTACGTTCTTTCTCCCTGCTTATACACATGCATTACAATATAACCTTTAATTAGGAGGTAAACAA